>NC_056725.1:244663365-244928365 GCF_019279795.1 Protopterus annectens | reverse complement strand
AGGCAGATAGCCTAGTACCTACCTATGAACCTATGTTATGTAATACATGTTGCATACATGTCAACTGGAGCACCTCACTGGGCCTCTGCAAGAGGCACCCAGATGATTGGCTGATGCATATCACTCTCACCCTGAGGATCACCCCAGTGGTATCTGTTGATAGATGGCCTGCTGGCACATGGCAGGTGGCATGATACAACTGTACACACATCCCCTACACTTTGCATCTCTCCATAGACAATAGCCTGGTACACACCTATAAACACCTACACCAATGCACCCCAGTACTGACAAATGTGTACTTGTGCATTACTGAGAATATCAGTGTCTATGTGCTTGTAGACCTGTAGTTGGGAATACCCTAAGGCCCTTCACACCCACTGCACCCCCCCATTGCCATAGTTAGATGTGGCTGCTGCTGTACCAGACATTACATGTACCTTGTTATGCTCTTTTCCCTAAGGGTTACCTGGGCCTTGCAGTGCCAGCACAACACTGTTGTACAAATGGGTTGATAGGCATGGGATATCCACCGAGTTCTGGCAAGTGTGTTTATGTGTGCATGTGTGTATATATGTAGGGTACAGAATTCTGAGGCCATATTCTCCTATTACAATATGCATTGCCACACAGTATTAGGGATTGTGATGTTGCGGACCGTAGGAGAGGCACGACAATGCATCACCCTACTATGCCTGTAGCATGTGCATTAGATGCATATCCCTGTAGTAGCAGTCTTGGGATGGACAAGAGGTTGTATTGTAATCCTGATCAATGTGTGATGGTGGGTATGTCAGAGTGTTATCATGAGTTTCAGTGCATTCAACATCCAATGTGGGATGTGAGTGCTGGGTATACTGTCATTACACCATGGTTCCCTGAGTACATGTCCCATGTACCACTGTATGGGGACCACTGTTACCATCAGCCATACAGGTAACTGATAACACTATCCAGCCCAGTAATGCATGTGCTGTGTGCAACCTACCTGTAACACAATGGACACACGGACAAGGTAGTAAGCACTGATAAGCCCAGATATCTTAGATGTGTGTCTGACTGTTATGTGTTTTTCAATGTGCATATTACAGTATGTCACACTATGTATTGTCCATAAACAACCATTACATCCACCATTACCATACTGTACATGCCTGGGGATGTTCTTCATGTAACATGTAACCTGGAACACACCTCATCCTAAAAGCTGTGTGGTGTGTGCAATTAAAGCCACACACATCAGTAGCACTTCATACCTAGGTAGGGGTCTAGTCTCAGTGTTGCCAAGTAAGTGTGTGCATGTATGTGGAGGAATCTACTTCAGTTTGCAGAATATACATATACCAGGAGGTCATCTGTCCAAGAACTGCCTGGCATATGCTAACATATCACAGGTATCATCCTCTAGACATACATTCCATAACAACTAGTGTTAGATGTGTAAATGTCCTCTTCCCCACTGATTAGGTGTGCAGCGATACTGGGGTTAGTATATATAGCTGGGTGTGGCTGTTGTGAACACAGCTAACATCATTGCCGTTATTGTTGAGTGTATCCCCCCCCCTGCTTAGCAGGCTGTAATACTGTACAGTTCATGTTAACAGGTTAGGTAGTTGTCTATCACACTATTTGTGGTTCTACAGCACCTCTCACCCTCTAAAGGGTAGAGGTGTACCACCCACACCAGCACACATATGTTTACCAAGTTGAGAATTGCACTACATTGGGGAAGGGGACATATAACCGGCCAGTACCATTGTCAATTACGTTAAACTAGCGTACTGCTCATTTCCCAATGTGCTGTGCCTATTCTGACTTGGTGGAATTACATAGGCTACAATGGGTACCTTGCACAGGTGCATACATCCATGTGTACAGTATTCTCTGTGTAGTGCATCAATACCAAAGCCTCTGTGTGTGTTATACACAGACATGTGGTGTGTACCAACAAGTACAACTACCATTGTCCACTGTAGAAGGGCTGCTAACAGCAGCCACCATACACTCATCTGTATACACCACCCCAGACCTATCAGCCATGTGACACAGGCAGTAACTGTTATACAGACCTGTGACATGTGTTCACCTGTACCCAGGATATGGCACAGCCAAGGTGTCACCACAGTGCCATACCCCTTGTGAGATACAACAGCAGACCATCCTCCTGCTGATGCATGGACACCTACAACACAAACGGATAACATTATGGAGGCCACAATCACTCAGTGTTAATAACAGCTATAATGCAACATGGCTGGAAAGCTACACTTCCTGACATGTAAGCATTAAACTTTACTGCAGACAACGTTACACAGCACTACATTGGTACACTGTAGTGCAGTCACCTTGTGCATGAGAACCATATTAGCCTGTCCCTGCATCAGTGTTATGGATGGCAGGGATGTGGCACAGGTATCATCATATTCACAGGGTGTGTTGTTGGTTTGTCAGAGATCTAGGCTGAGCCATACGGTTGACACCATGTGAGTGAGTGAGGAGTTTTAATTATTGATATGGCTGTGGCGTGCAGTTCACTGCCTCTGGCCAAGAACATGAGAACTGTGCCTGCCAGGGGGTTCCATGGGCACATCCAGGTAAAAGCCACGATATGGTACTCTCCCCTAATGATTTCATATGTCCACAGGAAACAGGTCTCTCCTGGGACTGGCCAGGGCTATGTGTATGGGGCCTGCTGTGTTGTGGTGTGCACAGCACATCCCTGCAGTGCTGGGGCTAGTATTGCCATTACAGGAGCAGCTTGGAGTTCTTGCATGTCCAAGTCGACCTCCAGCTGTTGGTGTTGCTGGCCTATGTCCACGTGGCCATCGCCCCACTCCCACCACATGCTCAAGCATGGACAATCCACGGTCGATGAGTCCCACAATCTCACTCCAGCATCTATCCATGACTTCTGTATAATAATGGAGGGCACCTGCAAGATCATGGATTTTGTCAGTAACAGCTGAAATAGTAGCCCTCTGCAGCCTCAGACCCTGTCTGGTGTACTGTTTCATATGTGCCTGCATCTCCATGCAGCCTGAAACATGCATCTGTTGGTACCAGATGTGGCACTTTTGCCAGGGGCACGATGACCAGCAGCCCTCCAACGAGCACCCCAGTACATCTGCTTATGTGGTACCCTGCCAGACATCTGGCTATGGCTGCTGTTTCCAGACACATGTGCTGTAGATACCACACTGTCCTGTGTACTTCCACCAACTGCCAACTGTCCCTTTGCTGTGGCCACTGGTGATGGGGTATCTATAGGCACTGTGACTGTGTGCAGGGATGGGGTGGCTAACAGCAGGATGTCAAGCCATGGTGCAGTTTCAGCCTCTGACAACCACGCCTGTGCCTCAACACACCTATCATCATTTTCACTGTCTGTATGGACACCAACATCAGATTGCCTGCAGGAGGAACCCTGACCCACATCACCACCTGTGAGGGGAAAACAAGAAACGCAGTTTAAGACCTGTACATCATTGCTTAACAGTACATACATATACACGCACACACACACACACACACACACACACACACACACACACACACACACACACACACACACACACACACACACACACACACACACACACACCCTGACATTCCACCATAATACTTACCTGTCCCTGAGTTTACAGACTGTCCCTAGTTTATTCTCTTAAGTTCCCCATCCTTAATCAGTCTTGGAAACTTACAGTCATTAATACCAATCATTAATGTATCATTCTTATAATTACCTAGACAAGTGATCACAAAACATGACCTGTTACTCCATTACCTCTTTGACTTGATTGGAGTCGGTTTTTCAAAGACTCACTGCTGTCATCCAGTGTTCACCTTGGGTCTGTTCAGACATCTTGAGCATGGCCCCCATATATTAGGGGCTACTACAGTCACTCAATAATGTCACTGGAGTGTCATACATAGCTATTGTTAAGTAGATACAAGATCTGTTGCTCTATTAACTTATTATGTGGACTACAGTAATATTTGGAAACACTCTCTGGTGTTGTCTAGTAATTCCTCAATGCATCTGTAGTGCTGTATACATGGGTATTCTTTCACCTTTCTGCTGATTGCAATTATAACAGCATCCCTGGTGTCTAGTTTCCCTCCCAATGCATGTTCCATGCTACAGACCTTATTATACTATCAGCTGTCCTGAGATTACATGTCAGACAAGTATTCCTGGTGTCTCATGTGTCTGTCCATGTCCATGTACTGCATGATTTCAAAGAGAAGTCGAGAGGTATGAACAATTCCACAATCACACATGTGCATACATGGACACACATACAGAAACACACACACACATACACACATCCTACATACATCAACCCCCTCCATTGCACCAGACTGCACTTACAGACAAAATAACCCCCACACACACACACACACACACACTTACAGGTGAGATTGCACAAATATATTACATACAGACCTCCCATTACCCATCTGTCAACATGCATGACATATGGCACTCAGCATGCAGTGCAGCTATAGTCAATCCCTGCTAGCAACATTATACATGTGTGTGATGCATGGGTTGTGTTAGTAGGTGATGCCCCTTCCCCTAGAACACACTGCACCCATGTACACAATATTGCTGTGCACCTGTTCGGCACCCTGGCATGTACTGTGCCCCATACCTCACAGGTGTACACACCATTGCTGAATGTGTATTACTGTGTTAGTTATGTCTGCCCTGCTACTTACAGCCCCTATGTGTTTATCCAATACATACCTGGGATGATATGTGGACAGATGTAATTTGTGAATACCCGATGTCCGATTTACAGATCTCATCATCAGCGGTGCATGTATGGCCAATATGATACAATTACACTGACAACCTTCAAACCTTAGCATGGCTATGGGGGAGTGTACACACCCTTATTGATATGATGCCCTCTTCCTTGATATGCCATGGGACCACATTACTGCATATGTTAACATTACATGAACCTGATATGTGACATATGACCTTTACAATCAAATGTAGTGTCAAACAAATGTGTTAGTTGTGCAGGTGCTGATTGAGATGCATACACTTTGTGGGTGCATATGTGTGCATGCCGTTATCATGAGGGCTTGTTGCACCTACTGTTATGTGTACTACAGCAGTCACTATTCCTGGCAGGGGTATACTAGTATGGACCATCTACATTTGCCAGTATTTGGTCAGTATTCCTTACACATGTCCCCCAACTCTGCATGATTGCAAGGTCACCTCATGTGCACATCCCTTGGAAGTCACACACTGTTGTCACTATTGCTGTGGAATCAGGGCTATGTCTGCCACAGTTCCTGACCCTGACTGTGTGCAGATATGCCATTCGTAGCATCCTTTGGTTCCCTGCTTCAGTGCACTGTTGTGTCATGATGACACCCCCCTCCCCATCCTCAGCCTTTTTGCAGATGCTTGACAACTATGGCCTACACATGTGTCATTTTGCAGTGTCCCAAACACTGAACACCATGTGTACCAGCCTAGTCCCAAGTAATGAATGGCAAACATCCAGGTGTACACTGGCACCGGCAAGGTACAGATGGGGATGGTGGGCCTGAGGTGGGTGAGGTACTGGTCATGCAGCACATTTATCTTACTTGATACTGTCACATAAGTCCCCTGCCTGTCACCCTGTCCCTCTAGCAAATCAGTGGGATGATCTCAGAAGTTTAGGCAGCAAATAATGACATACAACTGATTGTCAGACATCATAACTGTCAGAAGTATACCTATAAGAACAAACTTGTCACTCTAGAAACTCACCAAAGTGTTATGAGAGTAGTAAGCAAAGTATGTCCCAACTCCACCCCCATGTTGTGAAGCTTTGACCAGAGTGTGTGCAGTAACAGAATGAGCCTGATATGTGACATATGACCTTTACAAAAGTATGTGTATAATAATAATGTGGAATCTGGTAATATGTGTGGCAACATTCAGGTAGTGTTAACAAACATTCTCCCCACAGGTCTGTCAGGTACAATTACTGTGCCTAGAAATAAAAGATTGAAATCCTGGACTGGTACTGTTTAGTCTGGTATTGTATGGCAGTGTTAGTGTTCCAGTATCTCTGAATAATAAGGTATTACTCATCACTGTCATCCACACAGTGCTACATAATAAAACTATCTAGGAAACCCTGTATAAGAGTGTTGTAATTACAAGGTCAGATTGTAAAACCATGGGAGACTGATAGACAGAATGCAGAGAAAAGATGCACAGTAATATCTATATTATGCATGACTATAAATGCTCAACTGTGATGTACACTGTTTTATTTTTAGCAGACACAGCCATGGTTCGAATCCTGGGAGTGGTAGTAAGCTGTATGCAGAATCGCCCCTCAACTGTACAGATCTTTCCAGAATGTCCAGATAATTGGCCCATATCTGCTGCCTGTTACCCTGTTCCCCTGGCATATCAGTGTGATAATCTCTGACATTTAGGCAGCATTTAATGTCATATAACTGACTGTCAGGCCTGTAAATGTTTGGAAAATGTCTATGAAAACTAACTTGCCATTGTAGCAACTCACTAAAGGTTTATGAGGGCAATAGTTGAAATATGTCACAGTTTCATCTGCATGTTGTCAAGACATGCCCAGAGTGTGTGCAATAACAGATGGAGAGGTATGTGCATAACATCAACCTGGAATCTGGGAATATGCGTAGAAACAGTCAGGTAGTGTTAACAAACAATACCTCCACAGGTACACCAGGTAAGAGGTGTATACTGCAGGTAAAATGCAGTTCATGTATATAGTTGTCTACAACCATACCACTGTCCAAGGCCATAAGGAATCATCTCAGGGGATAGAGCTTGCCCACCCAGAGAGTAGGTGAGGACAGGATACTGTTACCCATCATCAGTTCTGGGGTCTGGTGTGTAGTGATCTCCACAGGGAGTTTGGAGATCTGGTGCACCAGCTTGAGGGCCACATGGCGCATCTAGAGGGTCAGCCTTCCCTCCTACTCAGCCCCCAGTACAGCCACCTTTGGGGCCGAGAAGGTGCAATGGTGACTGCCCATGGGTGGGGACCTCAGTCCCACTGTTTCCACTAGGGGGCTCATGGGTTTTCCAACTTCCAAACACCCCTCCCCATCCAAGGTGTTAACCCCCCACATGTGTCATATATCTAGCCCCTGTATGCTGTCTTGTCTGTCTTGTTTGTTATCCTACCCAACCTACCTTCCCAAATATACCTACTACCCCTCCACTACATCCCACTCTCAGCTTAAAAAAAAGATCAATCTGTTCCCCAAAAAATCTCGCCCCATACATAGCTGTCCATTTTGCACACATGTCCACTGGACACATGTAATCTGGTGTAATTGGCTTCACAACATATTATTGTTGTCCTCACCCCTCGCTCAGGGGTATGAATGTCCAAATTTACCTCCAAATCAGTGTATATGTACAGCTGTTGCTGTAGAAGAAATGGGCAGCTATGGACCTTCCCTGCACCTGTCCTGCACATCCCTAGCTATTTTCCCTACTGTCTTTCCCTCTTTCTGCTCCTTTTTCATCACTTTCCTATCAACCCTTTTTCTTTTCTTTTAAAGAAATTAGCATAGGGGTAAGCGGGAGTAAACACTTTTAAGCAGCAGGAAGCGGGTTTAAGCCTGTTTGTGCGGGAGTAAGCAATTCCTAAACAGGATAAGCGATCTAGAGGCTAACTGACTGTAAACATATTTAATCAGAAATTAGCATTGATTACCATTGCGCAAACCTGCTTACAACTGCTTAAAAGTGCCTTAATCACTCTGTATCCAACAGCCCTTGTTCTGCCCAGCAACAACATGATCAGCCTTTGTAAGCCTCGAACCTAGGACCCTGCATACCATAGTGATTTACTACAAAGCCATGGCAGATATACACATCATCCAGTATAGTAATTCAACAGCACAGGAAATGTATTTATAGATGTAGATGTGCAACATACCCTTAGTCAGGAATATGAATTCAGAAACACAAATGGATGTAGCCATGTACTGGTAGCATACAACAGACACAATGTCAGTGATATATCTGACAGAAGACCTGTGTGGTGGACAGACAAAACATAACAGGCAATCCTCTGGCCATCATGTGGATAGGCCCACAGTTGAGATCTATGCAGACAGACTGCATTCCATGCTAAACTATTATGTACACAGAAACCCTGTAACACTGGTGGTATACAATGCATATAACAGCACTACTCCCACTGTCTGTAGGTCTGGAACCTTATACAAATATGTAGCTGGCCTGAGTCTGCAAGTCCACTTGTAAGAGGTATTGCTATTGATACATACTGTCTGTAACACTGCTGCCCACACACAGGAAGGATGTCCTCCATACAGGAAAGGTAATGGGACCACGCCCACATGATGTAGGAATTTATAGTAGTGGGTTGCCATGACAGTGGTAATTGGAAGTACTACACAGCAGGCTGCATGCAGTTAGCAAGTGTTGGACACTGATTGGTGCGGAGGCCATCACCTGATCATGTGCATCACCTACAAAATCCATGCTGCAATCTATTTAAAGCAGCTCAGTCCATTTAGTGGAGTGAGACCAAGATAGAGAGAGAAATAAATAAAAAAAATACAACAAACACACATCCAACCAACCATCCACACAGCAAACTGTATCCAGAAGAGACATCATTCCCACAACAGGCATGTGAAGTGTATTAACATGTAAATGAATGTAGTACTTGGTCCATAATAATGGGATAGATGATGTGGAATGATCTATATGTGTCATCAGGTGTTGTTGTTGTAATGATGTCCAGCTGAAAAACTGCTATGGACAATAGTGCCTGTCCCTGTGGGCAGTGGGTGATACCTGTCAACTGTGCAGATTAGCACTGACTGATAATATGTAAGCCATCATAGTTTGTGTTGTGTAATGCAAGACATGTATATTATTGTGGCCAATAGCTAGTTTTGGAAGTAATGCCGTTATGATGGACACGTGGGTTCCAGAGCCCACCACTTGCAGGACAGTCATGTTAATATGTAATGTAGCATGCACAAATGCCATAGGTGTGTAATATATATGTGTGTGTGTGTGTGTGTGTGTGTGTGTGTGTGTGTGTGTGTGTGTGTGTGTGTGTGGAAAATGGATGGTTATGTCAGGTGTGAACCCCATGTTGGGAACACATTGCCCTTGTTTGTGAAGGTGGCACTGGTAATTTGGGGAAGGATAACAGGTATATTTGTGGAGGTAGGTTGGGTTGGAAGATAGAAAAGACAGCATACAGGGGCGGTATATGAAACATGTGGTGAGCAAACACTCTGGACAGGGAGTGTTGTCTGCAATGTGGAAGACCATGAGTTCCCATATGGAAACAATGGGACCAAACCCATGGGCAGTTACAACATTAGCTTCATGGCCCTGAAGGTTCCTGGGATGGGGGCTGAGCAGGAGGAGCATGCGGACCCTGTGAGTGTGTACTGAGGGCCTCAAGGTGTTGTTGCACACCCCCAAGTCTCTGTGGAGCTCTCTATGCACCAGATCCTGGACCTGACTTCAGGTGACAGGATCCTGTCTGTGTGTGGCCCCGGGGGGCGAACACCATCCCTTGAGGTGCTTCCACCTGAAGGTAGTTCAGGAACAATAGATGAGGAGGCCCCAGGGTGAGTCCAACATGTGATGTGGCCTGGTAACATGGCCAGATGAGGTGGAAGAGGTGGTTCTGCTGCCAACTGTTCCCCAAACATGCTATTGTGTTACTGTTATAGAACATATGTGGGTAGTAATAGTCCACCCATTCCCAGATCATGTCCAACAGCATGCATAGATATCCCCATTAACACAAAATAACAGATGTGCAGCAGTCACATAGCAAACAGAACACATGCATATATGGAACCATAGTGGCCCTTACAATGGTATGCAGGTGACATTGTCCCTAACAGGCCACCAATCATAGTGTCCCCATAGGGAACATGACTACAAACAAATAGCACAAAGTGTTGTACAATACGATATGTGTCCCAATGGTAGGTCTTCTGTAGACATACCTGTTGAGTTGTGTGATAAGATTGTTGTTGCAGATATGGTGGGGGGAGACGGAGATGTGTATTAACAACTATGATAACCTTGCAGTATGAGGTCCTCAGACCTGTTTCCATCTTTTTGTCTTTCAGGCAATATGTAGAGGGAATGCTTGCCCATTTATACAGCAGAGGAGAATGATGTCATCATCTCACACCTGGTGCAGCACCACCACATGTTGTTCTGCCAAACAGCCCATGATCTGCCAGAGCAGACCGCTCTGTGGAATGATCTTGTCCACAGGGTAAACTATGTTGGCCTGCATTACCACAGTTATGAGCAGATCCAACATCGATGCATCAATCTACTTTGCCATGCCCGTCGGCGTACTGCTGCAGTTAGGCGGGACCAGCTTGCAATGGGGGGTCATGCCATCCAGCCCCCCCAACACATGTTGAGGAGCTCCTTGCCAGCCTCAGGGCACCTGCCCACCCACAAACACAACACCCGGCAGAGAACATAGCGGAGGTGGGTACTACTCACACAATGGCAGAGGAGCATGTAGATAAGGCCACAGGGCACATCAGTAGACAACTGTTGCATATCCATCTGCATCTGCATAGTTAAATCATACATATGTGAGATGAAATATATATAGTCTGTTGCTGCATAGTAGTGATAAACAGATGTGCATAACCTGTAGTATTGTGGGCTGGTACTGTTGATGTACTGTAATGCTGCACCCACCCCATACCAATGCCACAGCTGTGGCTACTGGCATCACATCTCTCACACACTTATGTAGGTCCCTCTAGTATACCTCCAGGGCAGCAGCCTGTAGCTGATGAATATAGTGTTTGTTCAGGTTTGCCAATACACTGGTCAAGTTATGGCCGTGTTATATTCCATGCACACATTTAACACACCTACTCATAATGCATGCTGTACATGGTCATGTATTGTTGCTGTTAACTGCACTGCATTACAGTGGTCACCATGATGGTGTATCTGAAGGGTATGTCAGACTCCTGCAATATAGCTAACATCTCCTCATTGCAAAATGTGTGCCCAGAGATGAACATAATGGTGGGAAAAATGGCCTACAATAGGGACATGTCTGAAACATCACCCTATACATTGCTACAACAGTGTATATACCATTAGTATAATGGCAACTGTTACAGATCTACACTACACATATCACAATACTGCATATCACAATACTGCAGTCCAAAATGCTTATAACCTGCAATGTGGTCCTAACATGAGCAATGAATGTGTAATATGGAATCCTATGTTAAGACAGCAAATATGGGGAATACATACCTTCACAGACACTGGAAACATATGTGTGCATACACTCCAGATAAAATATAGTGGAAGCAGCTGTTGAGGTACTGACAGCATGCATTGTTCATGAGTATGGACCTTCCAGCAAGTACAAGTCCTCAATGTCACACCAAGAAATGGTCTGCTGTCCAAGATGTTTGGCCATCAAATGTGCCCACTTACTTGCAACAGAGGCAGCCGTGGCTTGCACACATCTTACATGCCATGGCGTGGACCCCATACCCGACAGGTAGCACCCAGGAGTTGGACATGTAACCATACCTCACCATTGCATATACCATGGCAACAGTGCAGAGAGTCAAGTATTTGGCGAGGATGTACGGGACAGGATTAATGTAGAAAGTAAAAAGATGGCCATCCAAGACAGATGCTGTCACATGTATCAAACCGGTCATGCAGGCTGCCTAGTAACATGCCAAAACACTGAGTGAGTTGCAGGAATGTCTAGCAAGTACCAGCTGTGCAGTACCCATGTCAGCAATTGCCTGGACTCTGCATACATGTGGCCCATGGGTTAGGGTAATAAGATGGGACAGTTGTACCACAGGAAACATCAGCCAGTCCTTTCTACAGGTAGCGTATGCATAACAGAAAAGGTCCCCAGAAGGCATGCGTTGCAATGTGTACTGATGTACCAAGACCATGTTGGACATTCTGATAATATCTGTACAGTTGTGCAATATGATTCTGCATACAGCTTACTAACACTCACAGGATTCGAACCATGGTTGTGTGTGCTAAAACTACAACACTTCACGTCTCAATTTAGTGTGCTATTTGGTTTATGTTGTCTATCTTTACACTGTTTTCTGTCTAAGTCTCTCTCAGTTGTACAATATGACCTTGTGATTACAACAGTCATATACAGAAATTCCTACACATTTTATTTATGTAGCACAGTGTGTGTAACAGTGCTTAATATGACAGTACTATTAAGAGTATGCAACACTACATTACCATATGATACCAGAGTAAACACAAGCAGTCCAGGAGTTAGACCTTTATTGCCAGGCTGTTAACCTTTTATTTACATACAACCTATATGAGACTCTTCCTGCCATATTGTCTGGTTTATTCAGTACATGCCATTCACAGTACAGGTTTTATACTGGCAATTGACTTTCTACTACTTTTAGATTTATTTCTTACGTCAGTATATGCAAGATTATTGCTAACCTGCCTAGCGACGTAGCCTCTGCAACCTACAGGCATGGCCTTCCCGATTCACACCCCACTCGTCTGCCGCTGTCAAAAACTTAAGAGGAATATTTAACCATACCTATCCATAATATACATGAGCTGGCAGTTATTAAGCAGGTAGTAGAATGATACTTACACATGGCTGAGACATCACCCATCTTCCTAGCTTCTTGGCTCCACTGACCCAAGAGCTTCCTCTTCCTCCATTTCAGGTCGGCATAGTGATGCCTTACCTGCTCACCAGTTTGAGGGATGCCAGTGGCACTGGTGAGGTCACGGGCGAGATGGTCCCAGGCTTCCACTTTATATTAGGAACCCTGATACTGGCCCTGCAGCAGTCTCTGGTCATGGTCTTTAACAAGGAGTCCTGCCATGACTTTGGACTCCTGGATGCCCTCGTGCTGCACCTGGAAGTGTGATCCTTCACACACACTGGCCATAGTGCCTACAGGAGAAAGCTGCAACCAGTTATGAGATGTATTCCCGCCAGTTGGGTATAAATAGGGCTGATTTCCCACACTTTGCCATGATTGGATGGTTTTGTAAATGCTAAGCTATGGGCAAACCTGCTTACCTAAGTTTGGCATTGCTTAAAGGGGTATACCAATGGACAAATAGATTTATCTGGCCTACACATTGCTTACACCTAGTAAGCAGGGGTGTGCAATGCTTAGCTTTCCTTAATTTTAAATTTGCAGACTATTTGCTGTTTGGCATTGATTTATCATTCCTTACATGTTATATATTTGTTTAGTATCCATGATTCATGTCTATGTACACTGTATGGGGTCCTTGTGTTTATTGGGGGATTTCACCATGTTATTACAGTGACACCTCACATCTGGACTTAATGCTGTACTCCAGTTCACATATTTATGTAGTTGATTATGCAACAAAGGGGGGCTGCAGGAGACAGCTGAATGGGTGGGGTCAATGGGAAGGGGTGTGGCCAACTATAAAGGGGAGGAGCTATGCTCAAAACTACAAAAACTAACTAAATACACTGCCCTGGGTGCCAAACCGTCATTATGAGAGTCCAATCAAGACAAAATGAAGTGCAGAAGAATAAAAATATTTCAATGCATTGGCTGAATGACAGCTTACTTAATATCTAGATGGAAAAAAAAGGTTGTGAGGCATGAAAAAGTTACTTTTTAAATACATTAATGGAATGCCAGTCAAAATCAAGTATAAGAAAAACAAGCAGCACTCAACTCAAACCACTTCTTGCACTGCAGTTCTTATTATAATTTATATTCAGCTTTATTAAAGTACCAAGTAACATGTTGAAAGTAGAAATCTCTGATGCCCCCACTTGTAAAAATGTTTCTTATCCAAAAAAAGACCTGCTGCCTGACAACTATCTACTTGTTTCATGGGGAAAACATGATCAAAGTAAAAAATGAAAAGCAAACAAGAAATAAGCTCAATATACATTGCTTAAAAGGATTACTGTACAGGTTATGGACCACACGTTTGGCATTCTGTTTAGTTTACGGGTAAAGCCTGCAGAGATGACTGGAAGTCTCCAAGTGTAATGAGCTTCTTAAAATAATGTAATCCTGTCCTTTATTACAAATACTATCATATGCATTTCAATACCCGAGGCCCGAGGCTTATACATTATCTAGTTAAGTATTCCCTACATGGCAACAACAGAAAGGCTTTCAATGTTGGCAATTCTTTAACAGTATGCTTATTAAAGCTTACTTGCATCCTATGATCTCAGCCAAGCTTACCTGATGGTCATTAAAGTATTGCTACTTAAACACAGAGCAACAGGCCCTTTGAGTAATAAGCATAAATCAACAGAACAAAAAATATGACAGAAACCAGACCACTCTGCAAAAATCAAGGACAGATGAAAAGCCACTCTAGCACTTGTGTCTACCTTGGATGGTGGGGGGGGATACTCTGCACATTTACACTGCATAACCACTCCTTGCCTTGCTTCGACACATCCAGAGTCACTACATGGGGGAGTGGGGTGAAACAAGTATGTCACAATTTGAAATGTCTCTGGCTGACTGTGATGGCCCTGACACATTTGTCATAACTCTCAACCTCAGAGCAAGAAATCTGGACAAAGCCATACAAAGAAGTGAGACAAAGGCCCAAAAATAAGGACAATTTTTAAAATATTGCTCTTATAAACTTAGAAAGATAATAGAATAGGTCTTGCATTAGTATGAATTTTCTGAATGGTATGAAATCTGAAACTCAAATGTCTGTCATTATTTTCTAACTTCAGTCTTTAATGATTTGTCACTAATTTGCCAAAAAAAATACAATTTTATGAAAAATGAACCAAAAATGTGATGTAAAGATATAAAATAGCCACACAAAACAGCTGGGAACCTGTTAAAGAAGGGACACTTTAATATTAGTACTGTTAACTTGAGTAGCTGACAAAATAAAAGAATCTACATGCATTTCTGAAATAAAAGTAATCTATAACTCTGATTATTACAGTTATTTCTTAATTGTAAACCCTCCATGTTTTCTTCCAAAATTGCTATTTTGCGGAGGGATTATTAGGGGAAGAGCAACATTTTGAGTCAAAATCAGGGACAGTTGAGAGGTCTGGCTATGCCTAATTCTATAAAGCAATTTATTTGCATGTACCTCTTAACCTGTTAAATCTGGACAAGGCCAAATATATTGGGGAACATATAAACAGTACTAAAAATTGCTCTTGTATAAACTGAGACAGTTGATAGAACAACAGGTTTTACTTTAGCATGCATTTTTCTGAAGGTTATGAAGTCTGAAACTCAGTGTGTCATTATTTAGTGACTTAATTCCTAAATGATTTTGCCAGAAAACCACAAATTTTATGAGGAACAAACCAAAAATAAGAAGCAAAAATCTATTCATTCTTTGAAAATCTGGACAGTTGGGAGGTATAGTTCAGCTGGGGCTGTCTTTAAGTTTGCCACCCTTCCCCCTCACAAAATCATGGAGCCTCCCCTGCAGCCATTCCAATGATCCATTACTTGGCTATTTCACTCCATTTACCATAAACACTAATGTGCATACTGATTTACTTCTATGATGATCTGGACTTCATTTAAAAGTTTTATTTTGCATTTTACAGCACAAACACTAAGACATCTGCTAAACAAACTTAGCATGAAAACTTCTCTGCCCTTGAAACTCACATTCATTGAAACAGCATTGAAACCCACATTCAAAGAAAATACATTTTACCAGTGGCAGATAAAGATTAATTCTGGGCTGTTTTCAAATCATAGGCCCCTTGCATATGAAACATACATGTGCTCTTTGATACACCTTCCTATTGTTTTGAACATTTTTCCAGTAAACAATGAAACAAAATGCATGCACCAATAATGACAAAACTGCCCAGTTCAGAACATTTCCATCATAAGTCTACTCAAACTTCTACAGTCCACCATTATCAGTAAATATGCACAATTCTACAGTCCACCATTATCAGTAAATATGCACAATTGTACAGTCCACCATTATCAGTAAATATGCACAACCTCTGAAGAAGTAAAAAAGTCATCTAAATAATTTCACATTAAATAAATTTGTAACTAATGAAGAGGTTGCTGCTAGCAAACACCTTTATATTTCATGGTTTCATCGAAAAATAAAGCGTCTGATGCCCCTGAAGAATAAATTGCCTATATTACATTAAAAATGATAAGTTAGTAATATTGCAATAGGAAATGGATGGCAAACTGATAACAGGCTCATAGTTAGTATCTTAACTTTTTCAGTACGGCAGCATTCACCCCTTGTGGGAGTAGAACCAACAACCTTCTGCATCAAACGCAAGTACACAACCTGTTGTGCTATTAACAATGCAAGCTGACTTAGCATAAACAGCACTAAACTTCTCTTCCCCTGCAGCTCTCAGCTTCTTGTAAAATCTACTCAATACTCAACTGCATCTCAACTTCGCAGCACAAGAAATCTGGAAAAAGACAAATTTATTCGGTGGGGGGGGGGTCAAAAGACCAAAAACCAGGGACACATTAAACATTGCTTGCATAATCTTGGAAAGTTGCTAGAATAAAATGCTGTGTTACCACCATACATTTTACTGCCAAGGTCCCTGTGCAAAAGAGTCAGAGCTACATACCACTATGCCAAATCAGCTGCTTTGTGAAAGAAAAATGCTGCGTTACCACCATACATTTTACTGCCAAGGTCCCTGTG
Organism: Protopterus annectens; assembly: GCF_019279795.1. Classification (NCBI taxonomy): domain Eukaryota; kingdom Metazoa; phylum Chordata; order Ceratodontiformes; family Protopteridae; genus Protopterus; species Protopterus annectens. The sequence continues at coordinate 244,911,627 of NC_056725.1, read as the reverse complement.
CAAAACAGTCAGAGCAACATACCACTACGCCAAATCGTCTGCTTTGTGAAAGACAGGAAGACTGAAACTTAAATGGCTATCATTTAATGAATTCACTTCTCACCATAGCCGTCAACCTCTTAGCACAAAACACCTGGACAAACCCAGTAATGAAGGAATACAGCCCTCAAACATATTCAGTGAATTCAGTTCTTGCCATAGCTGTCAACCTTAGCACAAAAAAATGGACAAAGCCAATAATGGGGTAATACAGTCTCTAAATAAGGACAAATTTCAAATATTCATCTTAGAAAATTGCTAGAATAAAAGATCGTGTAAAAGGTTGTGTTACTATGCATTTTCTGAAGAATATGAAGTCTGAAATTCAATGTTAATTTTACTTCTGACTGAACAAAAACAATTTTCAGCAGAGGCCCAGGGAGAAATACTGCAGACACGTCTTTGTAAAATGGCAGGACACAAGAGCAAATCCACACAAACACAGGGATGAGATGCAGACTCCACACAGAAGGAACCCCAGCCAAGGATCAAACCAGAAAACCTATAGCTGAGAGGCAACAACACTACCACTACACCATTAAATATGTAAGGAATTAAACATTCAAAAACCTGAAGTCTGAAATTCAAATGCCTGTCAATTTTATTTAACATTTGTTAATCAGGACAATCTGACTTGGAAGAAAAAAACAATTTTCAGCAGAGGCCCAGGAAGAAATAATGCAGACATGTCTTTGTAACATGGGAGGACACAAAAGCAAACCCATACAAACACAGGGAGAAGATGTAGACCCCACACAGAAGGAACTCCAGCCAAGAATCAAACCTGAGAACCTGCAGCTGTGAGACAACAATGCTACCACTGCACCATCAAATATCAAGCATTGCAGTATTTAGAAACCACAGATATTATGAGGAACAGATCAGATCACATATGAGGCAAAAATCTGCAATTTTTTTACAAATGGTGGTGGGTAGGGAATTCAGGTCCTTAACACCTGCATACAAGATACAGGGTTCAAGCCTGGGTATCTCTACCTACCACCATTTGTTCTTTCTAGCCACCAGTATATAGTAACTGGGGCATTGCACACACACACACACACACACACACACACACACACACACACACACACACACACACACAGTCATCCATACCCCTTCAGAGAGACACACAAACACATACACACCTATCACTACCTGGTGAAGATTGGGGGGAGCAAAAGTCCTCAAATGAGTATAAAGGATTGGTAGCTTAAGGCAAGAACAAAATCAAAAGTTCCCTGCCAGGGTGAACACAGTACAACTGGGTATGTAATGAGGTGGCTCCTGTTCCCTTAGAGAGTGAATGATCACCCATGAAACACTGGAAGTGGAAACATGTCATCAACATGTGCTTTGCATAATGAGTAGGTCGGGACCTTATTACTAATTAGATGCTGTATGTGATATTACAGGGAGGGCAGATCACCTTGGTATGTGTTATTTGATGTACTGTCAGGGTGAGTAAATAATTGGCAGGGCAGAGGACCCTGTTGAAAGTCATGGTAGTATATGAATGGCAGGACCAAGGTCTCTGTTGTCTGTCTTGTACTTTGCCTTTCTGCAGTTTGCTTTCACTCCTCTGTGTTTCTGGTCATACTCTAGAAACAAAGAAGTGCTAATATGATTCTTGTTGGACAGTGTGTTTCATTTAGTGTTCTTTCATGCTTTTGGAAAAGCAGTATTGATTTTAGCATAGCTTGTAAAACAGTAAAGTAATTACTGCCAGTCTTCTTCTACATCAACTAAGGAAGATCTTCCACAGTGTATAAACCAGGCTGTTTTGTTGTGTTCTTGTCAAAACTACCTGCAGCCTTCGAGACTGAACTATGTTATACTTGCTTATGGCTTTTTGTAGCATATATGATTTTTTTAAGTATGCCATCTGTGTTTTAATTCACTTTGTTTAGCAGTTCTGCTGAATTCACAGTCAAGCTTCATTATAGTTCTGTGAGTTAATCAGAGGTACCATAGAAACTAGAAGTGCAGTAAAGGAGTGAGGGAGAGCCCCATGCAGGTGGCTTGAAACTAACAGCTTAGCTTAATGCAGAAAAGGCAGCAGGCAAAGGAAAAATGTACAGTTCACGTGTATGCAACATACGAAAGAATATTAACACGCAGTGTGGATGTGTGTTCATGTATCACACACACACACACACACACACACACACACACACACACACACACACACACACACACCAGTAAAAGAAACATGCACCACACACTCAACAGTAAATGAAAAATGCACCATACACTCAACAGTAAATGAAAAATGCACCATACACTCAACAGTAAAAGAAAAATGCACCATACACTCAACAGTAAAAGACAAATGCACCATACACTCAACAGTAAAAGAAAAATGCACCATACATTCAGACACACTTACCTGTCCATTCAAAGAAACATGCACCATACACTCAATAGTAAAAGAAAAATGCACCATACACTCAACAGTAAAAGAAAAATGCACCATACATTCAGATGCACTTACCTGTCCGTTCTCCATTAGATCCAAACCCCTTCCCGTGCAATACTCCAAAGACTCGCGCGAGGATAGTTCAAATCCTTTCCCGATGACGAGACTGCAGCAATTTCCATTCCTGACTCCAACTGCTGCTGTTGCAGTCCGGCTACGATGTATTCTCCCAGGGTGTGTGTGCACTTTAAAGTGCACAGACATCTCCTCGCGTTTCCCTATTGGGACTGCCGGACTGCCTTGAGCATGTGCATACAGTAGACCAGTAGTCTGGACTACTGTGCATGCGCGAAGTCCGCGAATTTTGAAACTTTTTTTTTTCTATTTTTTTTTTTTATTTTTAGTTCTTTTTGTTTTGAGGGGGCTGCAGTCCGGCAGTCCGATAGCACGGGCCGCCCCTGCTCAATCTTATGTACTACTGTGATGGCTTACTGGTTAACTACTGTGACTATAGTGTGCAGGGTCCTGGGTTTAGGACCTGCAAGGGCTGCTTATTTTGTTGCTGGGCAGGACAGCGGCTGTTGGATACAGAGTGATTAAGGCACTTTTAAGCAGATGTAAGTGGGTTTGCATGGGTTTGTGTGATGGTAAGCAATGCTAACCTCTGGTTAAATATGCTTACAGGGAGTTAGCTTCACTATTGCTTAACCTGTGTGGTCATTGCTTACCCCTGCACAAATGGGCTTAAACCCACTTACTACTGCTTAAAACTGCTTACTCCCATTTACCCCCGCACTAATTTAGACAGAAATGAAACATGGTTCTTGGGAAAGTGGTAGATTTTGACACTCTATGGTTTTATCATTCACTACACATTATACCTTCATTTTGTATCCCTGTTTCATGTGTACATATACTGTATGGGGCACTTGTGTTTATCTGTGGATTTTACCACATTATTACAATGACATCTCACATCTGAATTTAATACAGTACTCCAGTTCACAAATATATGTTATTTAGTAGGATATACAGCAAAAATAATGTTCATACTGTGATTTCACATGGAAAATGGAATTTACTACACTGAGAATCAAACCACGAATAAATGCTTGTAAGGCAAACGCTCTGACCCCTACACTATTGCAGTACTGCTTCAATGTTACTGTTTATCTTCTTGTGCCATTTAAGCTACAGTATGCATAGCTTAGCAATGGACAAACCCGCGCACCTACTGTTAAATTTAATCTGTTTGATAAAAAAAATTCTCTACTGCTATTTTCTCTTGGAAGGGACAGGTTTCACTTATTGCTGTGAATTTCTGCATACATCTGCACATTTGACAGACATCCTAGCAACCTCCCATACCTCTCAACCTCTTCAGGCACACTATCTGGACAAAGCTTGAGAAATTGTGGTACAACTACGGACATATTTTCATTATTGCTTTTATAAACTTGGGACAGTTGCTAGAGTAACAGGATTTGTTTTAATATACGTTTTATGACGGATTTTAAGTCTGACACTGAAATGTATGCATTATTTACCAACTTCAATCCTGAGATCAAACCAGTGATTTGCCGGGACAATTGGGGTGCTGTATGGACGTGTAATATGGATATTCTGCAATGATTTCTACAGTTTGGAGGTATACAGCCTCCTATGGGCATTCTAGCTCATTATAATTGCTGGGCGGCACTTCCTGAGTGCAGGGGAGTGTGTATTGTGATAGATCTGCTCTCAGACACACCCCATGCACTCATCCATGCTCCATGTCTGTTCAGGAGCAGAGGCAGCACGCCTTCATTACTATGCATGGCGCACTGCGGGGCTGCTCTTAAATGGACATCTCCATGCAGGAATAAGCTATTCCTGCACGGAACCTTACTGAATCCCAGGGAGGGTCTATTGTAATTAACAAACAATGACGTCATCATTTCTGATTTCCTAGACTTTATATATCTTTTATACAACCTATTGTTCTATAACTATCATTTACCGATTGGTTGGTATGATTAGAAAAACTCAAAGCTGGATCTACCCAAATACTTAGGTCCTTAAATAAAGCTACAGTTTTGATTGCTGTGTGCTGTATTAAATATTCACATTTCAAGTTATGTCTCCCACATCTTATATGCTTTTTTTATGTATTTATCAGCATATTATTCTCCTGTGCTCAAATGGTCAATTTAGTCAAGTTCTTTTGCAGACATGCCCTATAATACATTATAATATATATTATAATATATATATATATATATATATATATATATATATATATATATATATATAATATATGTTATATATTGCACATGTAAAGAGTTTACCCAATTTCAAGTCATCTGCATACAGACTGTAGAACATCTCTAATAAAAAAGATAGGCCTGAAGGATACAATCTGAACATGTATGGGCCTAGGACAGAGCCCTGTGGGACACCCTGCCTGTGGGACACCCTGACTATAACCAATAATTTCACCTGTCCACTTACTGTATGATACTTGCCATGTGCTATTTTTAAGTCATGTAGCTATCCATCTTATCAAGAATACAGCAATACCTAGTTGTTCTCATTTATTGACCAGTGTATTATTTATAATCCTGTCAAATGCTGAATATAATCTATATAAATTACATCACAGCACAATATTTCATTCATAGCTTGTATTATATTGTTATAGAACATCATGTTACAGGTGGTGATAGATCTGTTTTCAACATATGCATGCTGATATATGGTTTCATGTCCCAGCCTTTCCAGTTCTGACAATAACTTCGGCAATATTACCTTCTCCATTATTTTTTTACAACATAAAAGTAGATTTAGGGGTCGGAATGACTCTGGACTTTCTCATATTCCCCTTTCCCTTAAAGACAAGTTTAATAAGCACATGTCTCCCATCTTGAGGAATCCCCCCATATTTATATGACCTAGTAAATAATAGATATAATGGTACTGTAAGTTCTTGCTGAAGTGTTCTCAGGTCATTATTACTAATTCCGTCTCCTCCCTGTGCTTTGTTTGGATCCAGTTTGCATATATCTTTTTCAGTCAGTATAATCTAATTTGAGTTCAGTATCTGAGGTTACTTGGCTGTCATTAGGACAACCTTTCTCCCCCTTTGTGGAGCCAAACATCCGTTGGTAAATTCAGCCACATTCACAGAACTGGAAGATATTCTGACTAATAAATTCAGTTCCAGCTTTACCACCCCCACCTTCAGCTGCCCCCTAGTAAATACAATCTAACATAACTCCTCCAACTATCAGAAGAGAGCAGGTCTTAGATGCACTCTCTAAGCAAATAATACAACTTTGATAGGCCTCAATAATATTACAGGATGCCTCCTAAATTGCCTAAAATAAAACCTATCAGGGCTACTGGCATCACGTTTCAACTATAGCCTCCACACAGGCCTCATACCCCGTGACTTTAAGACTATAATGGTCATCCCTCTGCAGAAGGGCAGACCATCAACAGTTCACAGGAACTACAGGCCCATTAGTCTGAATAGTTTTATATGCAAAGCCATGGAAAGAATCACCAGAAAATGATTAACAATAACATAGGATACCTTCAGACACTGGACCCAACCCAGTTTGTTTTCATCAAAGACAGTTCATGCCTACTGAACCTGATGGACTTCTTTGAGAAGGTCACCAAGGCAATGGATGAGGGCAAAACAGTGCATACTACCTACCTTGACCTAGTTAAGGCTTTTCATATAATACCCACACAGGCATTGTAAACAAGCTAACGAAGTTAGTCACAGACTATGTAACTCACTGGATAGCCAGCTGGCTCACAGACAGGACCCATAAAATTAGTATTACAGCAACAACCTCCACAAAGAGGCTGGTCAATAGTGGAGATCCTCAGGGTTCTCTGCTGGGTCTGCTCCTCTTTGTTATCTAGTTTTCAGAAGTCAAGACCAATGTCAAGGGCCTCTGGCTTACCAAGTTTGCAGATGATTGCAAGTTATCCGCAGTTATAGAAACCTCCCAAGATGCTAACATCTTACAGGAGGGTCTAACACAGACAGGTGACTGGTGACAAAGCCACAGCTTAAAACTCAATGCCAAGAAATACATAATAGTACCTTTTGGAAAGCTGGACATCCATGGAAAGTATATCATTGATAAAACATCTCTAAAAGGAGAGACAGTAGTCAGGATTCTAGGGAATCATGTAGATAGTAACTTGGCTTTAGAACAACGTGTCTAGTTTTGTAAGAAAATCATTCTCTGTCACTCAACTTATAAGTAATGGCATGGCATCTAGGTCCAGGGATGCCATTGTATCACTGTATTCAGCCCTCATCAGACCCATTATTGAGTATAATGCCCCTTTGGTTTTGTAACTGACCAGGCAAATGCACCACCTGGAATGTCCACAGTGGTTCTTCACAGAAAGAATACAGCCAGAAAAACAATGCCCTTTGCAGATTGCCTCAATATCTCTATGCTACAGACTGGTTAGAGGCAATTTATGCTTAGCATACAAGGCATCCTTGGATCCCGCTCTGAAGGATCTTCTATATATCTACAAATATAGCACCAGAACTACTAGATTTAAGGATTTAAACTTTTCTTGCTACTTACGTAGGACACGGAAGGACAGGTATGTATCTCACAGAATCCCCATTCTCTGGACTAGACTTTTCATACATAAGAAGCAGAGCCTTTCCCTAACCCTACTCAATTGCAACATGGACCAATGGATGGAAAAGCAGAAATTCACCTGTGGTTTGACACCTATGTCACTGATGGGCACAGACCGCCATTAAATCATTCTCTAACTAACATAAACCCGTTAAAATAACCCATAAGGCACAATATCGCATGAGATATATCTGGGATACATGGCTAGACTTATAAAGGCTTCAGTGGTAATTAGCCTAGTATACAGTTATGAACTTATGAAAATCATAGAAAAACTAGATGCCTTTAAATGCTGCTTTTGTTAAGCAATAGTACTTGTGTAAATCCCCTACTTGTGTCTATGCATATCTTTTGTTATATAACAACTCCTGACTTAAATAAATTGTCTTGGGTAATGTAATAAGGGTTGCATATGATCTTTAAAAATCCTTCTACCTTTAAAGATATATGTCAATAAATGATAACTAAATGATTAGGATGTGAACCTACTCTGTGCTTATCTCCCTAGCTCATACATCTAGGAAGAAATAAGAAATATAATAAGACAACAAAGCCCAAAACCTAAGTAATTTGATGGCTGCTCCATGCAAACTTAGGTTCTTATAATAAATAAACAAACAAACAAACAAACAAACAAACAAATAAATAATAATATAATAATAATAATAATAATAATAATAATAATAATAATAATAATAATAGCTGTATTTATTAAACAACAGCCCTTATATTTCAAAGAATTTCTTGAATCAAAATAAGCCATCTATTAGTGAGAAAAAAATACAATCTTTTTAATTTTTTCAGCCCAGAAACAATCACCTTATATCCAGCAATACAGTGGCTGACACAGATACAGTCATTAACTATTTCACAGGACGTTTTGGACCTATACCCATACCTCTCAACCTGCAGACACTGAAAACAGGAAAAAAGACCCTTAAATAATAGAAACACCTAGCTAAAAATCTGTACATCTACTTATCATAAAATTTGTATAGCACATAGCATATAACTGTCCCTATTTACAGTGGGAATTTGGGATACTACTCAAAAACTTATGCTCAAAAAACAGAAAGTTGCGAAAATTATGGAAAAATATGACCACGTTACCAAAGACACCCTGTAAAATCTGTACACTTTAATGAACTGTATCGTAAAATTCCACTACACGAGGCCATTTATTTTTGTTTCAGAAAAAGGGAGCTATAAGTTGTGTGTCCTTTGTCTTTATTGCTGTTGTATGCTGATCATGTAGTTTGGCTTTCTGTGTTCTAGACAGCTTCGAAACTCAAATGTCATGAGGAGGATTCAAAAAATCGTGGGAAAGAGTAAATTAAGTCTAAAAATAGGAATATGTCTTTAAAAATAGGGCCATCGTAAATCAAGCCTGAAAATAGAATTATTCCTCAAAATAGGGAGCATTGAGAAGTCTGCCCATGCCATTTCCACAGTACTGCCTTTAAATATAGTACTTCAGACATATCTGTCTTTTTTCCTGCGTTTTCATTCCAGACAGCTGCAATCTCACTAGATAATTCCTGGTTGAAAATTATACAAAATATTGATAGGATGGGGTAACACTTTTTTAAACTCAAATTCCTCAGAGCTTCTTGTATGTTTACCTCTTTAATAGTCATGCTTTTAATCAACATCTCTGTAATTTCTAATAAAACATGGGCCTTCATTCCAATGATATGCATCCAAAGTACAGTGATACCTCAGTTAAAAAAAATGCCTTTATACACACAGACACATATATAAATATATATCTATATGTACATATCTATCTATATCTATATTTATATATATATATATATATATATATATATATATATATATGGTACTGAAGATCAACTGCATCAAGTGTTGATACTTAAAATGCTAACAAAAAAATTGATAATCCCATCAACATGCCACTACACATGCCCCGTGAAACAGCTTCACTGCATGCAAAATTTACAATAAAAAAAACAAATAAAAACATTACTTTTTGTAGGGGGCTGTACCACAGTAACTCTGAGATCACACAAGCATGAGGTAAGGATATAATCCCCAACCCTGGGAACTGTGTGATCTAGGACACCTGTCGACCAGTTGCTTACTTGATCATAAGCTGTCTACCAAACAACCACTACACAAACTCACACACACTACAATCCCTACCCAATACCCTTACGTAAACACCACTTACCTGAATCCCCAGCTAAATTCACAAACCGCACCACATGTCACGAATACAACCCCATGACAGCGGATTTGACATTTCCGCATTTAAGATAGTGCAGTTTTGTGTAAATGCACTTTTGACTATTCAGTCTCGAAATACTGAAATTCGACATTTCAGTATTTCGAGATTGTCTAGTGAACCATATATATATATATATATATATATATATATATATATATATATATATATATATGTGTGTGTATATATATATATATATACAGAGAGAGAGAGATGCTGTGCAAACCTCATTACATTGCAGCTCAGATGTTAATCAACAAGGCAATTCAATTCCATAATGACTCATTCTAATCTGTAAACATCATGCATTGTTATAACAAACACGTTATTGTTGCTACATAATAATGCATATACCAAAAGTCATTACAAAATTGATTTCATTGGGTGAGTTTAATTTGAACTTCTGGATAAGCAGGTTTTGCACTATTAATCTATTAACATAATCAGGCATTTTTTTTTTGCAGACATGCCAAAGCACATTAATTTCACATTGCTGGAATAAATATCTTTCTGTACTAGAAATGATGCAAGATATCTTTCTTTGTTAACCCCACAACCCCATTGGACTTGTCTAATGGTTTATTTTCTAGTACCCTATTGGCTGACTCATTCCTTCCCATTTGTGAAAGCAAGGCATCCCTGGACTGGCTGAGAGCCATATAGCCCATTTATTCCCTGTTCATTTATATCCCAAGATAATAAGAATTAGGTAGCAGGGAGCAGACTAATCTGTTTAACCCCATGGACTCTCTTCTACCCCTCCTGGTAGGTAGCCTGAATACTTGCAATAACTATCAACCATCTTGTTCAAGTATCACACTGTGAATTGTGAGCTGTGAGGTGATGTCTATGAGTGATTGTTTACACTATGGTAGGTATCAATAATATGGTGATCCAAACAATCTCCTTCCACCCCAGGATGAGTGAACCAGCATCCAGCATTAATTCCCACCCTCCTTAACTTGGCCCTTGTCATGCCCGTGCTGGTAACTAAACATGGGTCAGCTTGGTTGTAGTCAGGCATTGTGTTTGTAGACCTTACAGTGGCCTTTGATTCTGTAGATTATCAAAAGCATTTAGAAGAGCTGGAAATTCTTGGCTTTAGTACCTTACTACTAAACTTTTGTCACTAAGGAAAGTGTTTTTTCAGCATTTCAGAAGACAAATCTTTCATCCTTTACCAGGTAGAAGTAAGATCATAGGTCATACAGGGGTATCTCCTTAGTTTTCTATTGATTTTATTTTAATCAGAACAGCCACATTTTGCCTTTGTAACATTGACATTGCACTGTATGCAGGCAGACTCACAATGTGGTGTACATATCACTCATATTTGATAACATCACAAATGCATATCTGAATATCTTGATTAGAATCCATAACTGATTTTTATAATTTAATCTGTGTCATCTTTGCAAAAAAAAAGGCATGCTACTTGGTTAAACCAAGAGACTTGTTATAGAAACAGATGCCCCTTTTGACAGAGTATATTAGGCCTGCAAAATATTTAAAGTACCTGGGCATAATGATAGATACAACTCTAGCATTTTTTTGGACATCTGCAAAAAGTGGTTCATAAGATCCGGGCATGACATATGACACAATGGTCCACATACTCAATACAGAAGACAGATTTTCTCTAGCAAAAGGCATGGCTATCTTTATACTGCAGTATATGCTTCCTGTCATTGCTACAAACTCTTCAACTAATTGCCTAAACCTGAAATTTACAATGAACATGTTATGATGCTTTTATGTTCAGTTCTCACAATATAAAATATTCTTGTCTATATTTAGGAGTGGCATCCTGGTGCCCTGTAACCCCCATGGTATTATTCTAACCTGCTCTCTAATCCCCAAAGCACTGTCTACATACCACGTCCACTATAGTGACACTAGTTACAGCACTAAAGATGTTTCAGTACAGGAGCCACTGTCTATCAGTGTTAAAAAATGAACAACCATTTGGACATTTAAATCTAAAACCTAATGACTGACAATAATAAATGTAAATCAGGCATAGATACATCTTATACGATTATAAAGGAATATTTTACATTACAGTTTAATGCTTTGCTGTATATATAACTGAAACAAATGATTTGCACTGTTTTGATAATTGTGTGTAAATACCTGGTTGAAATCATGGTTGTTTTGTGTTGTATCTACTGTCATACTATTTTTGTTGTGCAGAAGTACAACATAAGCTGCTAAGCTTCTTTTATTACTGTTACTAGATCATGGCTGACAAGGGGCCCTGTGCTCTATTGCACTTGCCTGTTAGACTATAGATAGGTATATAGACGGGCAGGTAGATAGATAGATAGATAGATAGATAGATAGATAGATAGATAGATATTTAGATAGATAGATAGACAGATAGATAGATAGATAGATAGATAGATAGATAGATAGATAGATAGGCAAACAGGCAGATAGGTAGATAGATAAGCAAATGAATGCAAAACTGTTAGTCTGTGCAAACACAGCCCTGAATTAGGCTTTGTCAATAATAATGTAGGCTTTAATGAAGTCGGTAAGTAACTGCATATTGATGATTGGCTTAGGTTCATTTTAGAAGATAAACCTCTCTTAGTTTGCCAGTGTATAATGAAATTAAGTCTGATACTTGGCCTACAGTTCAAACAAAAGGAATGCATTCCTCCAATCCTTAGTCATTTACTTGTAGTTGTCACTGTGTCCAGTCCGCATATACACACCTAACATATAAAAAAGTAAAACGCACATATTACATTTTGGGAGTTGTTTCTTTTTTGCAGTTTAATGTAAGCTAGATAAATAATCCTCAATTTCAAAAAAGAAACATTTGTTAGTATGGAAATTCTGAAGGATGAGAAATGAAATACAGAGATGTGAGGAAAGGATTTAAGACACTCCTGTGGGAAATTAGACTGGGTTTAAGCATTAGATTCTTTTTACATTTGCATATTAAGCCTACCCTGGGGATCCCCAGTGCTATATTCAATGAGCACTGTTCAGTCTAATCTGTGGATGCACAGATGCATATCCAAGTAGCCATGAGATGATTTCTGAATTGGCACTTAAATACCTCTATGTTGTTGAGCTGTCTCTAGTGAGCTGAGATGGAATTCCATTTATGTAATATGCATTTTAAATAGAATTAATTGCCTACAGTGCTTCCTGACTTTGCTACTTTAAGGATATTTTGGTGGCATGTATGTTTCTATTTGGATTGTACAACTGAATAATACTGTTTAATGATCGGTATTTTTCAGGGCTGTGACATAGCTTGTATGTTGTAAGTAATCGTGACTGAGTCAGGACACGTATCATATCAAGCCAATTTAGATGTTTTAGAGTGAGGTAGTAGTGAGTTCTAGAGTGATGATTTGTTGCAAGTTTTGTTACATTGCTATAGCATTGCTCAAGTTTATTTGATAGAGATGAATTTTAGTTAGTAAAGCATGGAGTAGTATTGAGAAGCGTTGGAAGGAAGTAATCTGTAGCTATGTCTTTTCTGGCCACATTAGTCAGGAATGCTTTTACCCCATATTGGGAGCTTAGTTTCTGGTGTGTTTTATTTCATTAGTTAAAGTATATGTTGCTTGAATTTCATCTGATTATCTATGGACATGTTTAGCAGTTTTGTACCTCTAACCATTTCTGTTTTTGTACTGTTGGCTGAAGCTACAGTGAAGAGCTTTTTTTTTCTTTTTGGTCATGCTTACAGGTAGCGTACATGTCATTTATGAATGGGTTCAATAGAAGGGGGCCAAGAATAAGTCCTTAGGGAACATCTAATAAGACAACCAAATCTCTCAACTGACCCTATTTTGAAGAAATGTTTCTAGTTTCAAGCCTGACTTAGGATACACCTGTTTTCGGAAGTATGTCCCTATTCTCACGCTTGATTTACACATTCCATTTTCCTTCATTGCATGTGATTTTTTGAAGCTGTCTAGTACACAGAAAATACTACCAGCTACAATAATTAAAAGTAAAAGGTGACCCATCTTACAACTCCCTTTTACTGAAACAAAAATAAATGATCACATTTTGAGATACAGTTAATTAAAATCTACAGATTTTACACTTTCTCTTTGGTAATGAGCTTATATTTTTCCATCATTCTCCCTCTCTCTCTCTCTCTCTCTCTCTCTCTCTCTCTCTCTCTCTGTCTCTCTCTCTCTCTCTCTCTGTCTGTCTGTATCTCTCTCTCTCTCTGTTATTTAAACATACGTTTCTGAGTAGTATCTCTCATTCCTACTGGAAAAGGGCAGAGTGATATGCTATGTGGCATTTACATTTTATGCTAATTACACGTTCAGATTTTTAGCTGAATGTTTTTATTTTTCAAGGGCCTCTGTTCCTATTTTCAATGTCTGCAGGTTGAGATGTATGGAGACAACTGATACATAGGACACACCGTTATGCCATTTTACTGCCTGTGTTTAATCTGCTACATAACTGTGGAACCAGTGGAGGGAAGACACATCAAGACCAAATGAGGACAGTTTATGTAAAGGTTGATGGTAGACTGTGTTAAAAACTTTAGAACAATCAGTTAAGAGTGTAGAGACCAGGTTACCTGCATTTCTATTGTGATTAACTGTGTCAGTAAAGCTGAGGTCAGTGGTTCTATTGTGATTAGGAGTGAATCCGTTCTGTGTAGGAGATAGAAAGTTGTTTGCTGTATTAAAATTAATAAGTCATGAACTTACACATTTTTCTAGAATTTTGGATAAAAGATACAGTATGGCTAAAGGTCTGCAATTGGTGAGGTCTATAAAATTGACTCCTCTGTGAAATGGTGTTATAAAGGATACTTAATTCTTTCTGACTGAGGAATTCATCATCATAGAGACAAGCTATGCCAGAGCATTAGCAGCAAGTTTAATATATGCTGAAGGCAGCTGGTTGGGGGACATAGTAGTGGGTTTGAATTTATGCAGGTACTTTTTGACAGTAAAAGTAGGAACAGGAATGAGAGAAAAATTATTTTGCTGTATGTTTGGGGAGTAGTTTGGAGGTTAGTTATGTTTATTTTTAAGTAGGGGTTTAACTATTTTAATAAAGTGTAGAAAAAATTAAAAGGCAATGTTTACAGACTGGTCAGAAATGTTTGGATTAGGTTTAGTAGTTTGTTTATGGAGGACCAGAATAGCTTGGGATGAGAATGATGCATGTCTTAAGACTTGGTATACAAGATTTTCTTATTTTTTTCTTATGCTTTGCTTAGTTTGATTTCTTAAGTAGCTGAATTATTGCTGAGATGATGGTGTTTTATTCGTATCCCTGTTTCCCATGCTTTTTCCCTAGCTTTCATGAGTTATTTAGTTGTCATAGTTAATCATGGTGCTGAGCTGGCCTAAACTATTTTAGTTCTTATACAGGTACACTCCTTTAGAATGCTGAGAAATGTTTTGCTGAATAACTGCACAGCATCATCATGTAGTAGGGTTTTAGGTACATTTCAGTTATATAAGTTTAAGGCTCTGATGATGGCTTCTGTCTGGGAATTTGTGAGATTCTTCACTATTGTTATAGTTGTGGAGTTACTGGAACAAACTGTATCAGACTGCAAAAGCAGGGAGCCAGTGACTCATTGTTTCATGTGTGGTTCCAGATGAAGCTATTTTTTGGGTAGAGATGTGAGAAATGAATGAATCCATTCCCAAGTTATTATGAAATTTACATTTCTGCAGGGTTACAGGTTATCGGTCATTTGTGCTGTTCTCTCTGAGTTTTTGGTCACTTATTGGAAGATTCCTACTTCCTTTGACATAATTTTGCCATTAATTATTTTACAGGAAAGTACAAATCAGGTGAATGGGATGTATGATACCATACTTTCTTTTTTATTCTGATTATTATTATAATTTCATGGATACCGCCTGCATTTATGAAGTGTTATGCCTTCCATCTGTCATTAACTAGTCTTCTCTTCTCAGATTATGACAAGCTGTCAGTGTAGCATTATGAATGGATGAGTTGCACAACAGTATGATACAGGAGAGGATGTGGCCTCACACCAAGACAAAACTTGAAGCCATATCATACAAAATCATTACTATTTCATTTATGCAAGGATTTTGTTTTTTGTAGATGTCAAATAAACATTGATTGCCATTATTAAATACAGAAATAGTAAAAAAATACATAGAGCATAACAGAATTACTACCCTATCATTTCAGATTATTTAATCAAAATTCTACATTGTATTATAATATTCTCCATGACAAAACAGTATCAGGAAAGGTGTTGAAAAAATAAGAGCACACAGAAATTCGATGTAATGAAATATTTTGTGCAGAGTTTCATGAATGAAACCAAGTAGTCCTTTCATTTTTTTATTAGTGTTAAAAAAACGGAATTCCTGTAAATAGCATGCTTTGTAAACAGAAATGGACCTAGAGCCTGAATGACAAAAAGAGAACATAACTTTCTGTATATCAAACTGCAAAACCTTTGGTTCAGAATAGTCTGAAGGAAAAAACGAAAACTGTTAATATTTGAAATTCCATGTTGCTTACCCAAGCTGCAGATTTCTTTTTATTTCTAAATGTTTTCTAAAGTAGATACCTTATTCTCAGCATAGACTTCCTCAGAAAGAGGACTTTGTAAAAAATGCATATAAGAACTACTACCAAAGGCAGTCCTTAATTCACAACTTTATGCTTCAAAAAGCACACAAAAAACATCTGGATAACATAAAGTCAGTCTGCAGTATTTTATGATTAATTTAGTAAACTATTGACAAGAATTGTAATGTCCGATATCAGTCATAGAGCACACGCATGTTGAGTATCCTCTTTCAATTATCAATGCATGTCCACATGCCAAACCTTTTTCCACCATCTATTCATCCACATCTCTTTTCCTATTTTTGCACGTGGTTGGGGTTTCAACTCGACAATGACAATCATCTAAAGCCTAGGGTCACACCAATATGTGGCTATTCCTGCCAAGGTTGTTCTTCTATACCACATGCAGTCAAACCTGCTCTATCTAATTTATGTCTTTGGAATGTGGGAAGAAACTGAAGCACCTAGAAGAAACCCACACAAACATGGAAAGGACATGCAAACTATGCACAGAAGGCACCCCAGCTGAGAATTAAATTGGAGAACTTCTTGCTGTGAGGTAACAACGCTATCTGCTGTGTCACTGGGCATCCCCATGACCTGTCGACTGCCTCCACCAAATCTGCTAATCTACAATGCATTTTCCACTATACAATAAAGAAATAAGTAATAGACACAGCTCATGCTTATTTCAAAATGTTCATTATAGCCATCTGATGGGAGAGAGGAAGATGTCACATCAGGTATGCTTCATTCAGCAGCCTATGCTATAGAATTCTATACTATATTGCTGGTGCTGCCATCACAGATATATTAAGTTAAACGATTCATATGACTGTGTACCTGTGGCAAAGTAAATGCAGACGTATTTCTACATCTCTTACTTAAATCACTCATGTTGGAGGGGCGATGGGACAGGATGTAATAACAAATGTTTCCAACATTCTACTATGATTGAGTCACTTACCACTGTTAAGGCACTGACAATAAATGGCAGACGAGTAGAAAGG
Organism: Protopterus annectens; assembly: GCF_019279795.1. Taxonomy (NCBI): domain Eukaryota; kingdom Metazoa; phylum Chordata; order Ceratodontiformes; family Protopteridae; genus Protopterus; species Protopterus annectens. The sequence continues at coordinate 244,894,686 of NC_056725.1, read as the reverse complement.
GTAATGTGCAACTTTATATACAGTAGTATACTGTGGGGTTAGAAAAAATATTAAAAATTCCTTTTGAAATATACCTTCCTAGTCAGTGTTTACTAAAGTAAAAATTATTAAGTCTTTGTGGGAAAAATAAGACCAGAAACACTTAAAGACTACTTACATTGTTTATTTACACACACTTTGAGGTTATACATGCCTAATAATTTTCTGACCATGACTTCCTGGTATGAGATGTCACACACTGACTGTTTTAAGATGGGACATAATAACATATAAAAATAATTGAATAGGTAAACATAGTGTTTGTTACTGTTTACAACAGTCTAATAAGTCTGAATGACTGTACAGGGAACTTTACTACCACCTCCCACCCTGGTAGTTCTTTAATACTTCCAGAAAGTCTGAACCTCCATTTCTCTCTTTGGCAAAAGATTGCTTTAGAAAGAAGGGTCCGGAGAGTAATCCATCAAGGCTGCAGATGACAGTGGAAGTCTGTCCCTCCTGTTTGTGGGATTCCTTCTCAACCACCAGACCAAACTCTATTTTTTCACTCCCATCATCCAGCATATGCTGACTCAAGGAGTGATAGAAGGGATCTATTTCAAAAGAGACTCTTCTCAAAATATTGAACTTCTTATGGTCATATGGTCTTTTTAAAGAAAAACAATGAAGACTTTAAGCAGAGTTCCTGCTTGGGGGGGGGGGCAGTGATTCAAGCCCTCTACACCCCCTTCATGGGTCTGTGTTCCACACACCACCTGCTAATTGTATATGCCATCTCTGAGGTGGCACTTCAATGGGGAAAAGTACAAATTCCCCAGTCTCCACTGTACCGTGATCACAGAACAAACAGTTCAGTTTTACAAAATGTAAATTATATGGTCTCTGCGATGCCCCACTGTTAAATAAATTTGTTAGAATCGGACTGTAAAAATCATTGAGTTATTCAAAAACAACGTCAATCAATAACAAACAATAATGCAGGAGAACTCAGATATCTTATTCTCTAATGTACATTAGGAGGCAAAAAACCATACACAAAGTTTGTATAGAATTTTGACTAGTTTATTCGTACAGTGTTTGCCATTTTATAGCATTTACAATCAGCTTTTGCCCACCTCACTGACGTGGTCAGTGACAGGGTCTTTACATCATAGTAACTTAGTAAAAAGTGCTGAATTTGTGTTTTTCAAAAGTCTTTTCCCATGAGAATATTACAGCCTTGCAAACACCTGGTCAGTCACGATGACCTCCTGAGGATGTAGCCAATTCAAGGTTCTCTGATTAGTTCGAATACAATAGATGTATGTCTTCCTTAATGCCTTCCTTTATCTTCCTCGTACCCAGCTGCGCACTATCAGAGATAGTGCACACAAGGCTACTCTCCTGGTGGAGGCAGGAAAGAGGACACACATGCGAACAGATTTATTATTTTCTAACTTTGCAAAATAATCTTTACTTGAAAGACATGAGCCAGGCTGTGTGCAAGCTGCCAAGGTCAAATTTCTGATTACACTGCAGCTTGTGCTTCAAGCAATAATATGCAGGTTTATTTCTACTATTATTCTAGTAAGACAGAATTAAATGCATTACATAAACTTTGTTCTCTATTATGGATTTAAGTACATTTATTCCTAACTAAGGCACACATTTCTCTATATATTTGATCACACAACTTATATGTGTTTGAATGTTTAAATACACATCTTCCTAAGCAGCACACATTGTAAATATATTTTTCTAAGCAGCATGTATGTAAATATATTTTTCTAAGCAGCATGTATAGATTTTTCTAACATTCTCCCTCCTGTTAATGCATTTTATTCTGTTTAAAACATAAACAATATTATTTTATTCCTCAGCCTTTCCCTTTCAAGGGCTTTCAGCTAAGTAAGTCATTGGTTTTATATTTCAGAAAAAGCATCATTTGAAATTAATCTTTTAATTCCAACACTTTGGTAAAAAGTTTTAGTAGCAGATATATCAACAAATTTTTGATTAATCTTTTCATGCAGGGAATTTCACAGTAAACACATGTTCCTATTAGGAGTATACCCACACAAATAGCAATTAAATGTTTAATAGGATGGAACCCCCCCCCCCAAACAGATTCTGGAAAAAGTCCGTCAGTGGGTTTGGGCCTGGTTTAGTCATTGCTGATACTTGCTGAATTACCTCTAGGTGGTCATTGATTTCATGTTGGTTGTCTGGAATGTACGCACAGCATTCTTCTTCGTGTACCACCTCTTGCCGCTAGGGTGAAGTAAAGAGCCATTCGATTTTGTAGCACAACAGTTTTTATTGCATTCAGTTCATTAGTCACCAATTCTAGGGTGGAAAAAGTTGCATTGCTCATGACTTTTTGACAGCTTTCTCAGCTCCCAGATCGATTTGACTGCTCCATAGGCTGGTGGTATTCCTGCCCTGGATATAACACTGTTGCCCAAGTTCATATGAGTCAATTTACTTTTGTCTTTCACTGAATTATGGCCTTTTCAACCAGCTTCAATTTTACCAACTGGATTCACAGGTTTTTTCTCACTGGACCTTCAGATTCTCGAGCTGTTTTCCTTACGTTTCGTATTTTACCCAAAGGTAATTCTGCAGTATGTCTTATTGCTAAAACCAGATAACCCAAAAAACAACTGCCGGACCAATTCTCAGGTAACCATTTATATGCCTTTTTCCCACAAATAAAATCATTACTTTGGTACTGATGTGTTATCCCTGCATGAAACATTTTTCTGTTCTTAATAGACAATTGCTTAGTTAAGACTGGATTGTCACATACTGCATTTAATGTAGTTTTCATTGAACTCAGATATGAATCATGGTTAGTATTACAAACAGTACCCCCACTTTTGACTTTAATGTAACATTTATAAGACATTGTTATATTACCATTACTCCAGCCCACCTGGAGGGTATTACTCTTGTAGAGACATACAACTCCTTTTTGTGTGAACAGGTAAAAATAAAGCAATTTTGTCCTGTGATCTCACAGTTTCTGTATAAAAAAAACTTTCCAAAGTCTTATTTTATCCCCAGAGGGACAGAGGATGTTAAAGTCTATTATATTTTGTTGGTATAGCTGTACAAACTCAGCAATTTGAAATGTGCATAGTTTCTGTATACACTTGCTTCATGGCCAGGTACGTGTTAAAATTTGGATGCCAGTCTATAAACAGTTCATCACGTCTTCTCACTTTCACTTGTGTGGTTGAGTGCAGGAAAAACCACAATAAGAGAAAAATTGTCACACTTATAGTTAACAAATACATAGTTAAAATAATTATGCAATAGTTCTTGGGTTGCTCTGCTTTTTTGTCTTCTTTACTCTTGGCCATTTTGCCCTTGTGTATCAGTCACAAAGTTTTTATTCAGCTGAAAGTTCTTTTGTCTGAAAAAGAGTTAAACTGCAAAACAGATTTATTCATAACAGTTTCTTTATTTAATTAGCTAGTGAACTGTCAGCCTCCAGCCCTGCAGGCATGAGAGCTTTTTACTGAGGCACATAATATGCCCTTCCAAATACTACTTTAAAGGGGATTAAACCCTTTACATTTGTTACTATTTTTATGCTCAGCAATGCTAGAGGTAAACAGCAAATCCAATTTTTCTGAGTCTTACTCATCAACTTTCTTAACTTGTTTTTTTTTTTAAATCCCATTGTACCTCTCCACCAGTCCTGCTGACTGTGGGTGGTAAGCACAGTGATTCCTTAAGGAAAAGCTTCTATCCATTTTGAAAACATATCTATGATCACTAAACAGTATTTTTTTCCTTCACATTTATTCAACTCTATGAAGTCCATACAAATAGTATGGAATGGATATGGTGGTGTAGGGAAACTCCCTTGCTTGTTTTTAAATGCTCCTTGTGCATGGTGCTTTGTTACAAGTATGACAAGCTGCACAAAATTTTATTGTATAATTTATGTATCCATATGTTTGGAATATTTTATTTACTAACTGTACCATCCCCTGTTGAGACATGGCTCTGCCCATGGCTCAACAAAGCTGCATATCTAAATAAATTAGACGGTAATATTGTTTTTTTCCTTTGGAAATGTACAGTCCATTCTTAAAAATTGCACCTTGTTTTACCCAGTTTTGTTTTTCTGCTGTTGTAGTAAGCATTTGCATTGTTTTTAACATGTCTAAATCTAAAATCTCAAAGGGCTGTAATTTTTCATTAAAAAAAATAAAGTTTCTGAGTCTGAGGCTGCTTGCTTTGCAGCTGCATCAGCTCGTGCATTACCTTTTGAAATCTTATCCTGTTGTTTTGTATGAGCTACACATTTACAAATAGCTACTTTGGTAGGCAACTGAATAGATTCTAATAGCTTCAAAATAAATTGCGCATGATTAATAGGTTTTCACTGGATGTAATCATCCCTCTATTTTCTTTATTATTGTGCAAACACATGCACTGTAGAAAAAGCATACTGATTATCAGTATATATGTTTACTTTTTTTGCCTTTTACTAAAATACATGCTCCTGTCAAAATTACCAGTTCTGCTGCTTGAGCATACAAGTTGTGTGGCAAAGTTTGTGCTTCTAAATTTTTAGTGTCTGTAACTACTGCATACCCCACCAGATTTTTCCCTGTAGGACCCCTTCTGCATGAGCCATTCACGTAATATGTCACCTCAGCATTATCCAAGGGCATATCTGTAAGATCTTGTCTAGGTAAGGCTAACTGTTTATATGAGGTTGACTCAGCAGTATGGTCATACATGAAAGATGTCTAGCAGGAGAAAGGTATGCAACTTTTTCTTGTAGCAGAATTATTGCAACTGCATGAGGCATTCTCAATGTGAGAGGGTGGAATAACACCACTGAGGCTGAAGCCTGTACTGCCATTGCTGCTGAAACTACTGCTTGTACACAGTGAGGCAAAGATTGCACCACTGGGTCTAACTGTGATGAATAGTAAGCTATGGGGCATTGCTTATTCCCATGTTGTTGCTTTAATACTGATGTCATGTACCATTGGAAGTCTTAAAACTAATGAAGAAGCTATTAACTGTTTTAACCTGCAGAAAGCCATTTCTGCTTTTGTTTTTCATTGTAAAATAATTTGGTACCCAGTTTCAACAAAAATTAGTTGTACCTAGGAAAGACATTATTTCTTTTTTAGCTGTTGGTTTGGGTGCTTGCAAAATTGCTGTTTTTTTTTCCCCTTTTCTCTTTCCCACTATTTAGTATTTTACCTTTACTGAATATCACATATTCCAGGTATCTAACCTGTGTTTTTTTTTTCCCAAAGTTTGTAACTTACTCTTGTTTACTTTGTGTCCTTGTATTACTAAAAATTTTAACAATGCTACTGTATTCACCCTGCACTGCTGCTGGGTGCTGCTAGCAAGATGTCATTTACATAAAGTAAAATTTAACTACTTTCTGGTGGGGTAGACCCTGCCAGATTGCTAGCCATTTTTTGTGCAAATATTATTGGGCTCTCACAATATCCCTGTGGTAGTCGAGTATATGTATACCTTTTACCCTGAAATGTAAATGCAAACCAATATTGACTATCAGGATGTATAGGTATTGAAAAGAAAGCATTGCTTATATCTACCACAGTAAAATACTTTTGTTGTGGCTTTAAATCATTTAACAAGGTATGTGGGTCTGGCACCGTGGGTGCTTTAGGTATTACTGCATTATTTACAGCTTATAAATCTTGTACCATCTGCCATTCCCCGTTCGCTTTCTTTAACAGGAAATAGGGTGTATCACATGGTGAAGCAGGAGATTCTACCAGTACTCCTTTGTTGAGTAATGCTGCTTATTATAGGCTTAATTTTTACTTTTGCATTCTTTCCCAAAATGTATTGTTTTTTTCTGTGGTCTAAAAGCTGACTTTGGGGTAATTGTAACTGGTCCTGCTGCTTGAATAAGCCCTACATTTAACTTGCCTGTTGACCACAGAGTTGTTGGAATTTTACACAAGGCCTTTTCTTTTCTTTTAATAAAATGCTAATCAGCTGTCCTTACTAGATTGCAAGTGTACAGCTGTATGTGTCTGTGTCAACCAATTCAGTTTTGTTTTTATATTCCTTGTCCTGACATTTTTAAATCAGTCTGTTTTCCCATTTTGTTACCTTTTTTTTCTAAGTCTGCCCATTTAACACTTTTGTTTTTTGTCAAGCTGACATGTGGCAGTCTATTGGGCTTATACAATCTCATGAACTCCTGAGGTAATGAACAGCTTACTACACTGTTTCCCTCAGTATCCCAGCATAAAGTTTGTAATATTAATTTGTCAGCAGGATTTTTACTTATATTTCTTATCAGGTCCTGGTGTGTTACAGTAGTATGGAGTACAATGTAACAAGTGCTGCTGATCAGTGTCAAGGGAGGGTACCTTACTGATGGCTACGTTTATCAGTTCTTTGGTTACTGCCACTGGACCAATCATAACTAGGTCCTGGCTGTACCAATAATAGGCTTCACCCTCTGATCACACCACAAGAGCATTCATTTGTCTTTGTGCTTCCATACCCTGCATGGTAGGAACTACTGCTATGCCAAATATCTGCACAAGGTCTTTTCCCAGTAAGTTTACTGGATATTTTTGCAGAAACTACAATTTTACTTTTCTGAGTCATACCTGAAACAAGGTCAGTTATTGCTATATTATGGGAAAGTGGTTCCCTGTATAGCTGTCTATTTGCTGCTTTTACTAATATATAATTAGGTGATTTAGAATGTTTTGGTAACTTGGAGGGGTGTATCAAAGTCCGTGACGCTCCTGAGTCACACAGGAATTTGACCTTTCTTCCCTCCACCAGAAGTGTTACTTCTGGTTTTGTATTTGCTAGGTAGAGCTCCAGGCTCAACAATGCTAAATCTAAAATTTTATTTTCATTTTTATTCTTTACATCTGTTTGTACTTCCTCTATTCCCTCTACTACATTCACATTTTCTTTTTGTTTATTAACCTTTCCTGATGATTTTTGGTTATTATCACTATTATATAGTCAGTCCACATCTCCTTTATCTTCTGTTATTGCTTTCTTATTTTGTTTATAGTCCCTAGCTAGATGCCCTTTTACCTGACTGTAATACAAATACTTCAGCTCCGTCTTCAACAGTGAAGACTTGTGCCCTTTTTTCTTTTTACTATTAAGGTGTCTTTCAGTACGTCTAGCATACTCAAGTAAGGCTTGCAGCCTGCTTGTTCAGTGATTTATCATATGCCTTGTAATAAAACTACTAACAGAGGCAATGCAACCTTTTAAAAATGTATATATATATATGTTTTTTAATTGTTATTTTAAGCATTTTAATAATCTAGCATAATATCCATCTACTGTCTCATTTCCCTGCTGTATGCATTAATTAATGCAAGTCCAGTCTGCTCTAAGTTTTCATTTTTCAGAGATTCTGTCTGTTAGACCTTTCACTCTGTTGTCTAAAAATGTTTCAGAATTTTTAAGCTTCTGTTTTTCTTTTGCCTGACGCCCTGCATCAGATTAAAACTTGTTTAAGGAGTTTAACTAGTGAAAGTTTATCTAGTTTACTATCAAATTTATAGTTGTTAACACATTTTGCAAAATATCTCACATTATTTGCTTACTGTAATTGCATATGCTTCACATTATCCGTTAGGCGGATCTCGTGATCTCTTAGTGCACTGATTTCCCATGTCTTAAAAAGACTGTTACGTAACCCTTCTCTTGTACCACGTGGTATCTTATTTCCCCATATCCACAGTAGTGTCTAGAATGACTGTTTACTTTGCTTTGTTATTCCCTGATCTATGACTCAAGATACAATACTTGACTCTCTCTCCCTGCTATCACAAACCTTAGCAATAGCACAGTGTAACCTGGTCCCTGATCTAAAACAAAGACAAAGAGGGAAATTCTTCTTACCTGAGCCTCCTGCTCTTATTGTTTCTCCTTGGGGCCCAGTCTTCCGCTTTTCAGCCACAGATCAGAAAGTGGACAGCCTCTTTACATACAACAATTCAGTCGGAGGTCTTTTCACTTTAAGAAGAACCATTCTTTTCGGCAGCTTCTCCTGTGTAGATTTATTAGCACTTATGCACTCTGTGACCTGCAGCTTACCAAGGGAATTCCGGCACGATTAGGACCAAAATGTTAAATAAATTTGTTAGAATCGGACTGTAAAAATCATTGAGTTATTCAAAAACAACGTCAATCAATAACAAACAATAATGCAGGAGAACTCAGATATCTTATTCTCTAATGTACATTAGGAGGCAAAAAACCATACACAAAGTTTGTATAGAATTTTGACTAGTTTATTCGTACAGTGTTTGCCATTTTATAGCATTTACAATCAGCTTTTGCCCACCTCACTGACGTGGTCAGTGACAGGGTCTTTACATCATAGTAATTCATAAAAAGTGCTGAATTGGTGTTTTTCAAAAAGTCTTTTTCCCATGAGAATATTACAGCCTTGCAAACACCTGGTCAGTCACGATGACCTCCTGAGGATGTAGCCAATTCAAGGTTCTCTGATTAGTTCGAATACAATAGATGTATGTCTTCCTTAATGCCTTCCTTTATCTTCCTCAGACCCAGCTGCGCACTATCAGAGATAGTGCACACAAGGCTACTCTCCTGGTGGAGGCAGGAAAGAGGACACACATGCGAACAGATTTATTATTTTCTAACTTTGCAAAATAATCTTTACTTGAAAGACATGAGCCAGGCTGTGTGCAAGCTGCCAAGGTCAAATTTCTGATTACACTGCAGCTTGTGCTTCAAGCAATAATATGCAGGTTTATTTCTACTATTATTCTAGTAAGACAGAATTAAATGCATTACATAAACTTTGTTCTCTATTATGGATTTAAGTACATTTATTCCTAACTAAGGCACACATTTCTCTATATATTTGATCACACAACTTATATGTGTTTGAATGTTTAAATACACATCTTCCTAAGCAGCACACATTGTAAATATATTTTTCTAAGCAGCATGTATGTAAATATATTTTTCTAAGCAGCATGTATAGATTTTTCTAACACCCACCATTGGACCAGTAAGCAAGGAGCATAAATCCTCACCACTGGCAACAGTGGGAGACATACACTGGGAGGATGATAAGTTACACACACAGTATTTCTAGATGCAGCTCTCTGCCTCAAGTGCAATTTCCTTTAAGAGCACACAGAGACCACAGTCAGTCCGGGTCCAGATTCTCCCTCTTTCTCCAGATCCCCAGTAAGACTCCCCACTGGCACAGCTATAGAGTTGAGTTCTCAGCTGAGTGACCCAGTCAAGACCTCCAGCACCCTCTCTGTCCAACCAGTGCTTTGTGGCCATGCCCAAGTAGCTGACACACACACACTCATTGGGGTTTGATTTACACACACACACACACACACACACACACACACACACACACACACACACACACACACACACACACACACACACGCACACACACACCTGGGAAAGCTGGCACAGGTTTACTAGCTGCGTCCCCTTCTGCCCAGACTAAAAGGTAGTTATCACTGCCACCAGCTACTCCTTATCAGTGATTTTAAGGCCCTTAACAAAGGGTGTCCAATCTTACTGTGTAATGTTACTGTCAATACAATTGGTATTTTGACCAAGCCCAAGGCTATTAGGAGTGGCCCACACAGTGTCACCAAATAAATATGCAAGTGCTCTCAGAACTTAAACATCCCTAGACAGATCAGCCACAAGGAAAGGTTTAAATATATTTAATAACAAATATTAAAAGAATAAGAAAATACTCAATATATATTTACATTGACAGCAGAGTTCAAAATCACAGGAAATATTTAAAACAACATTGCAGGACAGTCTCAAATAAATAAAGAAAACATTGAAATTAAGCTTTGCTATATTCCTGACTATATCTAAGAAAATTATACTGCTCCACAGACTTACTTACTCAGAGCAAAACAAATGTGTGGTGAATGGGTCTTCTGGTCAAGTCCAAGATAGACTACAGAATGCTCTGTCTCTCTCAGAGAGTTCTTAAAATAATATCTGTAATATTACTGTTGGGATAGCTTGCAGAATTATTTCATTTCTTGTCATCTGACTCTATCGCAGGTGAAACCCCCACTGCTGGAAGCTAGAAGTATTTAGCATCTACCTGTGAAAATACATAGAGACTGGCTTTTCCTCAGATCTTTGACAAATGGTGGAGGTCATAAAACAATAAAACACTTCTAAGACAATACAGAAAGCTCCCTAGTTTTAGACATTGTATCTCTTGCTGCACTGAAACTGAAAGATAGCATCTTTTAATGGCCTGGCCATAAATTAGTTTAATTTCCACTATTTTACTGAAGTTAACCTTCTGTATTCCGGTTTCCACTGTTAAAATATATACCAGTTACAATAGTGCAGGTACATTTCTGTTCTATTCCAGTAGGGAAAGCTGTGGTTTCATTTTAAGCACTTTTCAAAACCCTTTTCAACATACACTTGTGTACCAGCAGTTTTATATGCACCTGACATACAGTTCTAATACTTTTGTAACACAAGTATCTTATAAAAATCACGTTGATATTCACAAGTAACATATAACTATTTACAAAATTCTAGATAGCTGGGCTGACAGTATCTCCTTTCATGACAGTCTCATTCATATGGAGTTCAACATTTTGAAAAGTTAATATCTAAAATATATCCCATAGAAGGTCTCCTCCTCCTCAGTAGGTGAGAGATTTTATTCAATGACGTTTCAGATGCCAAAGAAAATAGCCTCTTGTAGACCTGTTCTGGACGTTTCCTTCCTGATCCAGTTTGTGATAGTGCCCATATTCAAAATGCTACCATTTCATAGCTTGTTACATCTTATTCTGTTTAATTTCTCCAAATCTTTTGGGTTTCTAATACCATGATGTAAATGGACCCCATTCCTAAGGCAAAGTATGATTAAAGTTCATGAAATTAGTATTGTTTCAATCTTTGATGTTAGACAGAAGTGTTCTTCTAAGCATCACAATGTGCCCAGTAATGGTTCCTTCTGCAATTCATACAGGGCTACATGTATCAGTAACATATGTAAGTATGACTGTAAATTCTTTTTTATAAGACCTGTTGTTCCTACTACTATTGGAACTGTCTGGGTATCCTTTTACCACATCGTCCTCATTTCTACCTGAAAATACTGGCATTTTATGACTGTATCTTTCTGTACGTAAGACACTGTAGTCCCTGGTTGTAGCAATTTTAGTGATCAATGCAACTTTTGTCTTTTTTCATGGACTACACTGTTTTTTTTCGCATAAATATTTTGAACTGTTGGTAATGGGAGATCCCATGTGATATAGACTTCATTATTTACTATAATTCTTTGTCGCTCATTTTTCCATTGTTTTTCAGCTGCTTCAATTTTATAATGTTTGCACAACCCCCAATGCAACAGTCTTGCCACATGTTTATACCTTTCAATATAAAGTCCTTCTGCCATCAGTATATCACAACCAGGAACAAGATGTGCAACTGTTTCCTATTCTCTTTTACAAAACCTGCATTTGTCTGTTTCTCCCACATGCTCAATGGATGCCAATATTAACCTTTCAACTTTTGGTTTAAATTCACCTCTTCTTAACCATTCCTGTGTTTGATCCTTATCAACATGAGGTTGTTTCAAGAGTTTTCTATACTTGCAAATGTATTTATGCATTTTCTGCATTTCTCACCTTCTCATCTGATCCTTGACCTTGGATTCTTCTGTTGTTTTTGGTACATTCAGTTGCTGCCTGATTTTTATCTACTTCTGGTTTGATTTCCATTTCCACTTGTCACTGATATGCTTCTGATAGGGTTCCTATTACCTGATCGAACGTTTAGGTTAGTGAGTACCTAAACATCAATCTGGTAATATCGAAATCAAAAAACGTGAACAGCTGACTTAACTCAGGGAAAGAATTCCTTTGGCTGTTATGAGGATTTTGCCAGTTTCTCCACTGTTGAGTGAACTCAGAGTTGGTATATTTAGTTGGGGGGTTGGGGGGTACCTTCATTTTGGTTTAATTTTTTTTTTTTTTTTTTTTTTTTGCGGCTAAGGGAATTCATTCCATATGTTAAATTGGCCATTGGCTGCTTTAATTTTTCGATATTACCAGGTCAACGTTTAGGTATTCGCTAATCTAAACGTTCGATCGGGTAATATAGATACTTCTGATAAACTAAGCAGGGAAGTCATCTTAGACTTATTCTTCTCATGTTTCAAAACGTTCACTACATTTGGGTCTTGTGAAGTCAGCAGATATGTATGCAGTCTCATAGTTGCAGATCTATACATGTAATCAGTATTGAGGAGGCCATACCTCCTTCAGAATGGAGAATATATAGTCTTGGTACACACTGAATTTTATAAATCATTTGATGAGCATGAAGCATCCTTCTTGTTTTCCTGTCCAACCGATCCAACACCTTTTGAGGCCAGTCACTCACTCCAAAACTGTAAGTTAGGACAGGAAGAGCAAATTGGTTTATTGCTTGGACTTTGTACCTAGATGTCAACATTGTTTTCAGTATTAATTTTAGTCTTCTGAGGTAGTCCTTACTAAGTTTTATTTGCATTCCCCCAGTCCCATCTCTTTACGTCATTCTACCTAATAGACTCCTTCTGCACTTGTTTTTAATCATTTTTAATTTCATTGCATTTTTTAAACTGTTTGGTCTAACATTACTACATACTCAAGTGTGCTAGCTTGCACTGCATTTGAATTGTTTTGACTGCTGTTTTAGCTACTTTTCTGTACCTATATATATATATATATATATATATATATATATATATATATATATACATACATACACCTTTCCTGTAACTAGTGTAATCCATATTCAGATTTGCTGTAGCCAGGACTGTATGTAAGCTTCTGAACCCCCCCCCCCAAGCTTTCTGTGTTGGAGGGAAGCCTTTTAGCTTATCAGTAGGAGTGGTAAGCACTAGGTAACCTATCTACCACATAAGGAGTGGTTCTGGCCCAGAAATTGTAGTTATTGGCCATTTGGGCAGTTTTTCCATCTCTCTCTCAACTTTCTGATTTAAAAGCTCGCATTTGCACTTGTTTCCCCCCTTTCCTGAAACTAGTTTAGTCCAGATACAGATTCTTAGTTTTAGCACTTGAATTTGCTTGTTCATGATCACCACTTGTTCAGAACTTGTAATTACTAAATAACCTACTAATTACTACAGCACTCAACCTTCCTCATTACCTAGAGGAAAACAGTTTTGGTACTTACTTTCCTCACTTGCTTAGAGAAAAACAGCTCTTCTACTCACTTTCCTCACTTATCTAGAGGAAAATTGTTTTTTATTCAGGCATGCCCAAGGGTCAGCATCCAGTGTTCTCTCTTGTCTATCTGATGAATCTGGGCATCTTGGGGCAATGTAGGAATTGCCTCGTGTACACAGACAACCATCTCCTCCTACCACCCAACACTACAACCTGTGAGAGATGCACTTATCTAGCCAAACTGGAGGTAAAGCTCTCTTCAATCAAGACTGAACTTGACAGTCAAGATGAGAAGGTAAACACTTGCACCACACCACACTCATCACATAGTCTCACTAAATCTACACCACCAAAATCCTCACATAGAAACACAAAAACATTCATGGAGGCACTTAATAATAATCTGCTCAAGCAACAGAGACCTCCAAAGCAGAAATGCAAGCAACCCCCACCCCCCAACACAACCCAAATGACACATATCCAGCAGACTCAGTGTGCCACTCAACCACAGCCAATAAGGCAAAACAACATACCCAACACATTAGTCATAGGTGACTCGTAGTTAGGCACAATGATGTCCCACTCACCAGGCTAAACAAGGAGAAGGTTACTGTCAGCTGCCTGACAGGTGCCAGGATCCACCACATAACCCACACAATCAGGTCACTCCACAACAAGTACAAATATGACTCTGTCATTGTCCATGTTGGTGTGAATGACCTGAGATACACATCCCTGGACTACATGAAAAGAGATATGGAAGAGCTCTCCAATCTTGTAGCCCAGTCAGGTATGACCATAGCCCTGAGTAGCATTTTGCCATCACCCAGAATAATGCCTCAGTTCAAGGACAAAATGATTGACTTCAACAATTGGCTAAGCTTCTGGTGCCATTCTAAAGGGATCCAGTATCTGTCTGCCTGGGATGACATGGTCGACAGACCATGATGCTTTGCCAGAGATGGTCTGCACCTGTCACCCCTGGGATTCCGGATACTGGCTAAGGTTCTTGCCACCCCTATAGTGCCTTTTTTAGGCAAGGTTCAAATGACAAATTCACCACCATAACAGGAACAGGCAAGCAAAAACTGAACGTGATGCTACTCAATGCTAGAAGTCTAAATCTCAAAATGCACTCACTTGAGGCACTCCTTAAAATGGAGAACATTGATATATGTGCAGTGACTGAGACCTGGTTCAAGGCTCCAGAGAGCACCCCTGCACTACCAGGCTATAACTCATACCACACTTTTCGGCCATGTAACCTGGACCAGAACACCAAAGGTGGAGGTGTGTCCATATTCATTAAAGATATCCAAACCTCCAGGCTAGTTGCTCAGTATAATGCAGCCGAGGTTATGCAAGTGCAACTAACTCTGGGCAAAACTGCAGTCCAAATTGTAGCTTGCTACAGATCACCCACCATGCCCCAGGATTCCCACTTCTCTTTTCTTGATGTACTGGACAATATTAGGGTTCAACCAAACACCCTAATAATGGGCAATTTCAACTACCCCACCATTAACTAGGAAAACTACTCATGTACCAACTCCTTCACTTAATGCTTTCTGGAATTCATAAACTCTAATGCCCTGGATCAACTTATCTACATCCCCACCAGGGGCAACAATATCCTAGATCTAGTAATTATCAACATGAGTGACCGGTGTTCCACACCTGAAGTCAACGCCTCATTGGTCTGATCCAACCATAAGCTAATTACCCTAGATATCCATAGGTTCATAGGTTCATAGGTAAGTACTAGGCTATCTGCCCAAGGACATTTATAAGCCTAGCCAGAATGTGTTGGCTTTCACCACCCCCTTAGATTAGTTCCCTGTGCCTCTGTCCAGCAGAGCCATCAGTTCCCTGTGCCACTGTCCAGCAGAGCCAGTGCAGTGATCCCCGGGGTAAATTTTCTGTTTCCCATCCACCCGTCAAGGTTTCTTTTGAAGAGTGTTAGTGAGGGGCTCTGCCTGATGTATATTGGAATCCTGTTCCAAAGCATGGGGAGTCTCTGGGATAGGAATCTATCCCTCGAGCATGTCCTATTTATCATACTGGTGAGGTTTATATCTCTAGAGTGTGTGGCTCTCTGTTTTTTTTTAGGTGGAGCATGTCCATCAATTCTGGGTTGGACATGGCCTTGTATGTCAGGCAGAGATCACCTCTGAGTAAGCGGTATGCAACTGAGTACAGCTGGAGTTTCTTGAGTCGGGCTGCATAGGTATCTGTTTGAGGCCAGTAATCCTCTTGGTGAGCTACTTTTGTGGCCTTTCCAGCTGCTGCAGGTGTCTTTTAAGGTACATCCCAAATGGGGCGTTGTATTCTATGATGGATCTAATGAGTGATGAGTAGAGAGGCACAATAACCTCTTTTGTTCGAGACGCAAACCCTTCTGTGATTAGGTGGGCCACATATAAAAATTTTCTAACCACCTTGGCAATATGATTATCAAAGGAGAGATTACTATGTACTTGGGTCCCCAGATACCTTATTACATTTTTTGTATTTAGGGGACTACCACCTATGTGGTAGTTCATGAGTATTTTGTTTTTTCCAAAGGGGATGACTATGCACTTTTTGGCATTTAGCTTGAGGTCATGATTTTGACACCAAGTATCCGTCTCAGTGAGACCCATCTGAAGGGTGTCTGTATCAGCTGAAGAATCAATTATGGCCCCTAGTTTGCAGTTGTCTGTGCACTTGGTCAGCCATAGTCCTCCTATGCTTGCCTGTACCTCTGAGAAGTATATACCGAACAGGAGGGGTCCTAGGACTGAGGCCTGGGGGATGCCACTTGTAACCGGTTTAGAGTCAGACATAGAGCCTGCAACTCTCACCATGTGGGTTATATCCATGAGCCAGTTGGCAACCCATCTTGTGACATAGGGGTTTATGTTCAAGCTGGTGAGCTTGTCTATAATACTAGAATGGGGAATGGTGTCAAAAGCCTTTGCGAGGTCT
This sequence comes from Protopterus annectens, assembly GCF_019279795.1. Lineage (NCBI taxonomy): Eukaryota > Metazoa > Chordata > Ceratodontiformes > Protopteridae > Protopterus > Protopterus annectens. The sequence goes on along the minus strand of NC_056725.1, from coordinate 244,878,499 downwards.
AGGTAGGTTTTGTGGACATCCTTTCCCTCATCTAATGCCTTGATAACCATCTCAAAGAAGTCCACCAGGTTTAGGAGGCATGATCTTCCCTTAACAAAACCAAACTGGGTAGGGTCCAAGGTTTGGAGGTTCCCAATGTCTCTGTTAATGCGTTCCATGATGATGCATTCCATAGCCTTGCAGACCAGGCTAGTCAGGCTTATAGGGCGATAGTTCCTGGGGTCCGTTGTGGCTCCACCTTTGTGGAACGGGATAACTGCTGCTGTGCGCCACTCTATTGGTACATAGCCTGTAGAAAAGGCTGACTTTGAACAGTGTGTTTAGGTGAGGGGTTAGTTCATTTTGGAGCTCTTGTAAGACACAGTAATCCACATCCTGCCCCCACCCCCCATTAAGGAAACAATGGTAAAAAAATTCTCCAAAGCCAACTTCATGCTTCTTAAGACAGAAGTGGTGAACGTCATGACATGCATACTGATGGACAATACAGTTACGAGTACTGAATCCTAAACAATTGCACTTTATAAGCACTTACATGAGTGTATGGATCATGCTATCCCAAACAGAACCAAGACACTATCCTCCAAAAAAAGGAAGCCAATCTGGTGGTCCCTTGTCATAAACAAACTGTACAACAGAAGGAAAAAACTGTTGCAAAAGAAAGTAAAATCCCATGAATGGAGTAGCTCCCTGGCCAGTTTCAGTAAAAAGCTGTGATCCCTGATAAAATCCTCCAAAGCTAGTTGTCATAGGAAAAATAAACTTTAAAAATTATCAATACACGGTAGGTTCAGGTTAAGGCACTTTAATCTTGCAGTAAGGAGACAAAAACGTGCTAATACAGAGTTTGTCTAACTAGAATCAGGAAGTGCAGATATTTTTATACATTTTCTAATGAGACATTGCCTACCAAGCTGACATAACAGATCATAAGTTTTAACATCATCATTACATAGCAGCTGTTTGTCCATGATTTTCTGCTTGCACTATCAATTTTATGAAAAACTTCCTAAGAAAAACAACGTGGCCTTGGTGACCACCGGTTAGATACAGCTTCCCACTATGTTATGTTACTATTCAAGGTACTATAGCTAATTCGAGCACAAAGCAATTACAGATTCTTCAAGCAGTCTTTTGTTTCATGTATCTCTTCTTTTCCACACCTGTGCATGTTCTCATAACACAAACAGAGCTGATTGTTCATATTCAGTCATATTATAGAAAACAGTATTGTTCTATTCATGCACTATTCATACATTTTCCTGACCTAGCAGATAATCACCTGCTTCTCAGTACATTTCCAAAAGGCATAAACATGAATTTTGCTGTGCTAGCAAATACTAGGTCAGGGTGCATCTTGCAGTTTCAGAAAGCATACTGTGGTTTGAAAAATCGCAACAAATGCATGCTCCTAATAGGAGTAATCCCACACAAATGGCAACCAGGATGTTCATTAGGATGTAACCCCACCCCCAAACAAATTCTGGAAAAAGTCCGTCAGAGGCTTTGGGCCTGGTTTGGTCATGGTCGACACTTGCTGAATCACCTCAAGATGGTTGTTTATCTCATGCTGATTGTCAGGAATATACAAACAGCATTCTTCTTTGATTAAAGCGCATGTACCACCTCTTGCCATTAGGGTGAAGTCAAGAGCCATGCGGTTTTGAAGCACCACAGTTCTCATAGCATTTAGTTCATCAGTCACTAATTCGAGAGCAGAAAGTTTCATTGCTCATAACTTCGAGAAGTTTGGACAGTTTTCTCAGCTCCCAAATCGATTTCACTGTGCCATATGCAGGGGATATGCCTGCCCATGATATAATAGTGTCACTCAAGTCCATATGTGTCAGTTTATCTTTGTTTTTCATGGAGTTATGGTTTCATCACCCTGCTTTGATTCGTCCCACTGGATTCTCGGGTCTCTTGATTGGACTTCTAGGTTTACTGTCGACCTCTCTGACGTTTCAAAATTTTCCCTGAGGCAAAGCTGCAGTGTGTCGTATGGCCGAAACCAGGTAACCCAAAAAACAACTGCTGAACCAATTCTCAGGTAGCCATTTGTATGACTTTTTGCCACAAACAAAATAACAATTCTCTACTTTAGTATTGATATATGCTCGCCCTGCATGAAACATTTTCTTGTCAATAATAGAAAGTTGCTTAAAAAGAACAGGATTATGTTGTATTTCACTAACAGTCTTTTACATTCTCTCAAGATATGAGTCATAGTTTGCATCACATATAGTTTCTACCTTATTGGCCTTAATATAACATTTATAAGAAACAGTCACATTGCAATTGCTCCAAACCACCTGAATAGTGTCATTTTTATAAAAACATACAATTCCTTTTTGTGTAACAGGTAGGTACAATGCTATTTTGTCTTGTGATTTCACAGGTGTAATATCAAAAATCAAGTTTTCCCAGGTCTCATTGACCCCTGGGGCACAGCAGTCATTAATAATCCCCTGTATGCTGTTGGTATAGCTGTGTAAATCCAGCAGATCGAAACATTAAAAGTCTCAGCATACACATATTTAATTGCTTGGTAAGTGTTAAAATTTGGATGCCAGTCTATGAGTAATGTATCACGTTTGTTCAGTTCAACTCATGTGGCTGGAAAAAGGAAAGGCCACAGCAAAAAGATCATTGTTATCAATATAGCTAACAGGATGATCATGCAATTTTTCTGAGGTTGTTCTGCATCCCTGTTTACTCTATACCTGGTCATTTTGTTCTTGTTGTACAACAGTAACAAGGTTTTTGTCTAGCTCAAAGTTCTTAACCAATTTACAGTGTGTCAGATGAATCCAGGATGCTCGCTCTGCGATCTTGACTGCAGTGGGTGTTGACAGTAGCACTTGGTACAGTCCTTCCCACTTTGGAGAACTCCAATTCCTTTTCTTCATGACCTTCACCCAGACCCACGTGCCTGGGACTACTGCTGCTTCCGATGGTCTGGCTTGTTCTTTATCTGAAACAGAATTTAACTGCAGAAGTATGTTATTCAAAAATCGCCTCATATACTTTGCAAGTGAACTGTCAGCCTCCTGGTCTGTAGGTATGAGAGGTTTCCACTGAGGTGTATAATATGCCCTCCCAAACAGTATTTCAAAAGGAGTTAACCCTTTTACATTTGGAACAGTTCTCATACTAAACAGTGCCAGAGGCAGACAGTGCACCCAGTTCTTTTGTGTCTCACTAATCAATTTCCTAAGCTTATTTTTCAAAACTCCATCATGTTTTTTTTCAAAGAAATCCCAAAATAACGGCTCAATTGTTGTATAGTTTGATTTACAAAGTGTGTGCCATTGTCACTATAAATCTTTTCCAGTATGCCAAATCTAGGAATCATTTCTTTAATGAGGACTTTTGCAACAGTAGCTGCATCTGGATTTTTAGTCGGAAAAGCTTCCACCCATTTGGAAAACATATCTATAATGACAAGATAGTACTTTTTGTTTTCACATTTGTTTAGCTCTATAAAATCCATACAGATAGTATGGAATGGATATGGTGGTGTAGGGAAACTCCCTTGCTTAGGCTTCAGTGCCTCCTGTGCATGATGCTTGTTACAAACATGGCATGCTGCGCAAAATTTTTTTGTGTAGTTTGTAAATCCATACATTGTAAACACTCGATTCACTAACTGTACCATCCCCCCTGTTGAGACATGGCACTGCCCATGGCTCAACAAAGCTGCATATCTAAACAAGTTAGATGGTAAAATTGGTTTTCTTTCTTTGGAGATGTACAGCCCTTTCTCAAGAATTGCTCCTCATTTTATACATTTTTGTTTTTCTACATTTGTAGTGAGCGTCTGCATTGTTTTTAACATTTCTAAATCTAAAATCTCAGATGGTTGTAATTCCTCACTCAAAAGAAATACTTCTGAAGCTGAAGCTGCCTGCTTTGCAGCTGTATCAGCTGTTGCATTACCTTTTGAAATCCTACCCTGTTGTTTGGTATGAGCTACGCATTTACAAATAGCTACTTTCTGAGATAGCTGAATAGAGTCTAACAAATCTAAAATAAATTGCGCATGATTAATTGGTTTACCAGTAGATGTTATCATTCCTCTATTTTTCCACTGCTGCGCAAAACATGTACAGTAGAAAAAGCGTACTGGCTGTCAGTAAAAATGTTTACTCATTTATCCTTTGCCAAGGTACATGCCCTTGTTAAAGCAATCAGTTATGCTGCTTGTGCAGATAAGTTGTGTGGTAAAGACTTTGCTTCTAAAATCTCAGTATCAGAAACTACTGCATAGCCCACTAGATTCTGTCCTGTAGGACCCCTCCTACACAAGCCGTCCACATAGTATGTCACCTCGGCATCATCCAAGGGAACATCCATAAGATCTTTTCTAGGCAGTGTCTTTTGCCCAATCTCCTGCAGGCAGCAGTGTGGTTTGCCATCTGCAGGGGTTGGGAGCAAGGTTGACGGATTCAAAGTTGTGCATCATTCAATTGTCATATGAGGTTGGCTCAACAGTATAGTCATACAGGAAAGATGTCTAGCAGGAGAAAGATATGCTACTTTTTCTTGCAGTAAAATAATCGCGACTGCATGAGGCACTCTCAATGTGAGAGGGTGGAATGACACTACTGAGGCTGAAGCCTGCACTGCCATTGCAGCTGTGACTACTGCTTGTACACAGTGGGGCAAGGATCGTGCCACTGGGTCTAGCTGTGATGAATAGTAAGCTATGGGGCATTGTTTGTCCCCATGTTGCTGTGTTAACACTGATGTCATATAACCCTGCTTACAATCTACAGTTTGGAAAAATCGTTTATGATAGTTTGGTAAATGGATGCTATCAGGTTGCTTCAATTTGCAGAAAGCTGTCACAATATCCCTGTGGTAGTCATGTATATGTATAACTTTTCCCCTGAAATGTAAATGCAAACCAATGTTGGCTGTCAGGGTGTATCGGTATTGAGAAAAATGCATTGCTAATATCTACCACAGAAAAATACTTCTGTTGAGGTTTCAAATAATTTAATAAGGTGTGTGGATCTGGCACCGTAGGTGCTCTAGGTATAACTGCATCATTTACAGCTTGTAAATCTTGGACCATACGCCATTCTTCATTTGCTTTCCTAACAGGAAATAAGGGTGTATTACATGGTGAATCGGGAGATTCTATCAATATTCCTTCCTTAAGTAAGGCTGCTATTATAGGTTTGATTCCTTGTCCTTTTCTCTTCGGGATATACAATCTCTTTTGAGGTCTAAATGCTGACTTTGGCGTAATAAAGGTACTATAGCTAATTCGAGCACAAAGCAAGTACAGATTCTTCAAGCAGTCTTTTGTTTCATGTAGCTCTTCTTTTCCGCAGCTGTGCATGATCTGATTGTTCATATTCAATCATATTATAGAAACAGTATTGTTCTATTCATACACTATTCATACATTTTCCTGACCTAGCAGATAATCACCTGCTTCTCAATACATTTCCAAAAGGCATAAACATGAATTTTGCTGTGCTAGCAAATACTAGGTCAGGGTGCATCTTGCAGTTTCAGAAAGCATACTGTGGTTTGAAAAATCATCTTATAATTTCATACAGAATTAAGCTTGTACATAAAATAGAATGAAAATGTGTTAACCCTTTTAGCTTCTAATAAGCATTAGACATATATAAAAATGAATATTTTTCTGAAACTAGTTATGAAAACAAAATTGCCACTGATTCTAAAGACAACCACAAAGCATTCTATAGCTATGTCAAGAATCTCAGTGGCAACACTCAGATCTGTTCTACGTTACAACACAATGGCACTAAATATACAGACCCAACTGATATTGCCAACATCCTGGCAGATAGGTTCAGTGCTAACTTTACCCCCCTCTCACCCCCTAAAGAGCCCATCTCTATACCAGAAGAATGCAAAGTTACTGTAATCAACACTGCACAGGTAAAAAACACACTCTCCAAAGCCAAGAACACAGCATCCATGGGAACAGACAACACCCCAGGCTGCATTCTACATGAACTACAGAAAGAACTGGCACCCCACCTAAGTACCATGTTCAATCATAGCCTCACCTGAGGCTTGCAATTTTTCATATATGATATCACAGTCTATACTGTCATGGAAGAGATACATGCCATTAATGTTGTCAAACACCTATGTATGTAGTGTGTGCATAAGCAGAACAGGTAGCACACATGCATCTGGTGTAACAACTTGATTGGTGTTCTGCACCATCAGACAGTCATGTATATTCCACAGAAATAATACCTAGGTATGGCCAATAAGCTGTGTGACAGCACACTGCGACAAAGGTTGTACAATTCAGTTCCACATCACTGGAAGATGTGTAGGAACATACATGAAGAAAGGTGCATTGTACACAGTTATTGGTGTGATGAAGGCTGGGAACCATGAAGTGATTATGACCTTTGATGTGCATGTCCTTCACGTACCCAGTACTTGTGTTTCAAGGGAGTAGTCAGCACTGTGATCACATGCTGGGGGATGTACCACTTACCCTCTACTACAGAACACAGTTTACATACCTATTGATCTGATTATAGGATGTGATGTCCACTTTATACTTGGGTGGTGTGTCCGTTTCCTGATTCAACATATCCCTCCATGTTTTTTGTCAATACAGATGTTATGGCTGTGGCAGGAGTTTTAGATATGTGTTCATATTGTCTGTATTATAGTAATATCATAGTTGGAGACAATGATTGCCCACAAGCTGTTGTCCTTCAGGCACCTGTTTGGACACAGCATGTGTATGTCATCTGTGATGTCCATCACTTAACTACTGCGCAGTAAAGGGCCTAGCATACACTCCTGATGTACCAACCTGATCACTGGACCTCATATATGTCAAATCACACGTTTCAACATATTGAGATGCCATGTATGCCATACACTGGTCTACCCATTTGATGATATAGCTGTTTATGGTCACATATGACAGTGTTGCCTGAATACCTCAGTATGGATTTGTGTAAAATGCTTTGACCTGTTCAAGTTCTACAAAATGATACTGTTGTCATCATGCATGCCATCAATTACCTCTTTGAAGACATCTATCAGATGTAATGGACCTGATGTTGTACTAACAATTCAAACAGGTCTGTTGCACACACCTGGAATATTACTAGTTTACACGTAGAAGAGGTCTTTGATGACATTTTGGTCTCTACCTTACAGTTGAGGAGAGTCAGAATGTCTCTACACATGCATGCATCAGGTACTGTCCCCCTAATTCCAGTTGATACATGTTGATGTACATCCTTATATAGTAATACATGCCATGTAGAGGGTGTGTTGAACTGTGTATTCAACCATATCAGGAAGGTGTATGTGCTAAGTCATACCATAGGTGATATGTGATGTTGTCACAGCCCATTGATTTCATGTGATAGGCCTAGAGGAGGGTAAAGCAGTGCATACTGCTTATTGTGATCTGGCCTAGGGTTCTGACACAATCACACATGCAGGTATCACTGAGAAAAACCCTAAGCTGGGGATTAAACCTTACATCAGTTGATGGGTAACCAACTGGTACACTGTCAGAACATACCATGTAAAATTTGGTGACTCAACCTGAAGAAGTAGACCTGTCACCAGTGACAAACCCCAGGGATCTGTGCTTGGCCCTTCACTGTTTACACTGTATTTCTTGACAGTTCAGGTTAAAGTATATAGCCTTTGGCTTATCAAGTTTGTTGATTCTTGCATATTGTGTGCAATCATTGAGTCCACCAATGTTGATAACATAGTACAGGAGGAGCTAACACAGACAACTGAATGGTGGTAAAGGCACACATTTTACAGATAAATGCAGAAATGTGCATTAGTAATGTTGTCCACAAGAAAAGTAGGGTTCCATGTTAATTACAGCATTGACAACAGTCATGCTATGAAAAAAAAAACACTGATGCAAGCGCTGGGAACACATGTAGATAGCAATCTGAATATTGACCACCAACTGTTCACACTACTATTGAAAGCCTACGTTGTGCACATCAGAAGTCACACCATCATATTGACATCTTAGGATTGTATGACAGCACTGTAATTAAACCTCTTTACAACTCTGATAGAGTATAATGCTCTTTTTTACATGTACCTCACCAGACACATGTAGCAGCTGGAGAGACCACAGGGCTTTCTCAGCAAAATGACACAGGGCCTACAAACCATGCCATCATGTATGTGGATAGAATAAAAGCCATGTCACTGTAATCTTTTTGTATAGAATGAGGTTACTTCTGCCTGGCCTCCAGACAAGTCTCTGACCCTGCCCTGTTGGGAGTACTGCTTATTGAAAAATGTGATATAGCTGATGACATCAGCAGTGTCTGTTGAGAATATAACAGTGTTACACATGCTAGTGTAAAATGCTCTCTGTAATGTCAAGCAACAACACACACACACACACACACACACACACACACACACACACACACACACACACACACACACACACACACTTGACTACAGTGAGAATAGAACCTCTACCTATTTAATTACACAGACTACAGAACCTACTACTTTTTATAAGCACAACAGCTCAAGTCCAACTTGGTGTGTGTCAGACAACACTTTATAGCCAATGACATCAGCAGTTTCTGCTGAGGAGAAGATAACAGTGTCTCACATGCTGGTGTAAAATGTTCTCTGTAATGTCAACCAGCAGCGCACACACATACACAAACACACACACACACACACACACACACACACACACACACGCACACACACTTGACTACAGTGAGAATAGAACTTCTACCTATATAATTACATAGGCTACAGAACCCCATGCTTTACGCAAGTGCCATAGCTCAAGTCCAACTTGGAGTATTTCAGACAACACTTTACAGCTGATGACATTAGCACTGTCTGTTGGGGAGAAGATAACAGTGTCCTAAATGTCCTACATGCTGATGTAAAATTCTCTTTGCAATGCCAAGCAAAAGCTCACGCAAACACCCAGTGGACTGCAGTAAGAATAGAACCACTATGTGTTTAGGATACACCAACTACAGAACCCAGTACTTTATGCAAGCTCCACAGAACATGTCTGAGGTATACAGATGTGCAGGTGAACATATCGTAGATGACATTAGCAAGCCATGTGGGAGACAGGGGTTGGCAGGCCTGCATGAAATAGATGTGTAGGCATGTGCAAGTATCAAAATACTGGCAATCCATGTCATTTTAGAAGTAACTGTGGGATACACACTTCTCCTCTGCTGTCTAGACAGACACACACCCAATTGACTACAGTGAAAATAGAACACCTACATATCTAAGTACACAAACTACAGAACCCAGTACTTTACGAAAGCACCACAGTGAAGTCTGACTTTTATATGTCTGCAGGTCAGCTAATAATAGATGACATCAGCAAGCCATGTGGGAGACAAGGGGTTGGGAGACCTGCATCCACAGTGTGTTCTGTGTATGTCACAGGTTGATAACCCTGGGACAAATTATTCTTGTCCCATTTGAATTGCAGATGTCCATCATTTACAGAAGGGCAGGGTCTGAGACTGCTCTGCAGGGCAGGCATAGGTCACCTCTCAGCAGCCTGCATGATTCCAAGTACAGTCTAGTGAGGTACAGACATATGTGAGCATTTTACTCCATTAATGGTGTGATAAGGGTAGAGTACAGCAGAAGTATGACTATGTTGGTCTTGGATATGATGTTCACATGCATGATGTGGGCAATGCAGATTGTGTGTTTCATCACTATGGGCACAGAGTGATGAAAGTGTAGATTGCTATCAACAGGTGTTCCCAAGTGTCACAACACTGTATTTGAGCTTTGGAGGTGCTATGTATATCATAATTATCAGGGGTACATCACTCACAAAGGGGACAATGAGTCATTGCATGCTTTAAGGTACATTATGTGAGTTTGGCACCAGTCATTAGTCTCTGTCAGCCTCTTCTGTAATATGTTACCATCATTGGAGGGCTCTATATGAGTACACCCATTTAACAGTCATCTGCAAACCTGGTAAACCACAGGTCATTTACTGTTCCCTGTGTTTCAGGAAAGTATTTTCCAAACAGTTGAGGATTCAGCACAGATCCTTGTGATATTCTATTGGTGAATGAGCTAGTGGTGGAGGTGTAGTCCCCAACTTTGAGATTGTGTGTTCTGTCATTGAGCCAGCTGTCTATCCATCTAGTAATGTATGGCCTAATTTCCAGGTGGGAGATCTTCACTATGACATGAATGGGGGACAGTGTCAAAGTTGGATAAATCAATATAGGTGTTATGCCCTGTTATCTTATCCATTATCCAGGTCTTTGGGGTCAGTATCCAAGAAATCCACAAGGGTCAATAAGTGAGATCTATCCTTGACAAAACAAAAATGGGTATGTTCAAGTGTGTTGAAGGTCACCTATGAGGTCACCTATGTACCTGTAGATATAGCTCATGCTGATTCCTGCACTAACCTTGCAGATAAGGGCTTTTTAGGTATATGGGTCAATAGTTGTAGTTCTGCATGTTATCAAATTGATGTGCATTGCATAGCACACAACATTTGATATTACATTTTGCCATGTAGTTGATATATGTGTGGAAAAAGTACTGAGACCCCAGGGTTGCAATGCTTGTCATACAAACACATGGATGTATTGTAAATATGTGACAGACTATTAGATAGGACCCTCAGTTTGTAATGTTTCTACATGTAATTTCATATTATACACATGAAATGGACAGTAAGCAGCTGAACTACAGTGTAATATGCACATTTCCTTAGCACAGTGAAAAGTGGTTTTGCTTGAAGGTTAGCAAAGTGCATACACATGCAGAATATAGGTAAGCAGTGCACAAACATGAGCTGCATTGCTAAAGCCTGACAGTTAGTACTGAGTCTACAAATTACACCTGTCGCTTAACCAACTATGTGGCAGCATCTGTTTGTTCATTGTCACACTTCTTTTTTTTGGGGGGGTACTGGGTTCAAGTATAGGTGTATCTGATACTTTTATATACTTTTCATTACAGAGTGATAATGCAATGACATGAATTGTTTACATGAGATGTTACTGTGTGCTGGCATAGCAGAGTGGGGTTAAGCTGCATTGTGCATGTGTATTGGTGCATGATGAGCACCTCCTCACAAACATGGAGCCCAAAAAGTGAAGGGATCCATTGCTTTTTCTGTTACTTATGTGTGTTGTGTGCGATTCTATTTTTTGACAAGATTAAAAGTGTAGCTAGGGAAATGATAAAATGGGGAGCAGGCAGGGGGAAGAACAGAGTCTGACAGTACTGAATCCCTGGAATACACCTGCTACTTATATGACTTTGTGGCAGTATGTATTAATGCAATGATACATTCCTGTTTGGGGCCAGATGATACTGAGTTTAAATACAGCTGTGTGTAACACTTTTAACTACTTTCACATTACTGTTGCTGCAAGCTGGTACATAATGTGCACCATTGCACAATAATACATTAAAGAAAAGAAATGAGTAAGATAGGAGAGTGGTGAAATGGGGAGCAAGCAGGGGGAAGAATAAACAGAAAGCAGGGCAGGAAGGTGCAGGAGGGTGGTAGGAAAGAACCATAGCTATCCACTTCTTTAACAATGTAAAATGAACATATGTGCAACATATTAACTGTATTTGGACTGTCACCTCCAGAGAGTGGGGTAAACCCAACACAATCATGTTGTATAGCCAACTGAACCAAATCAAATGTGTCACGAGGACACATGCAAAATGGAGAGCTATGTATGAGATTATTTTTTTTTTTTTTGTGGAACAGGTGCCCATTTCTTTTTTTCTGAGAGACAGAGCAATGTTGGGGTAGGGATGTAGGTATGTCTGGGTCCAGTAAGTTGGGTAGGGGAGGGAGTAGTTGCACTGGAGAAGGCACGTACATATGTCTGGGTGCAGTAAGTTGGGTAGGTGAGGGAGAAATTGCAGAGAGACAAGACAAACAAGTCAAGAGACAGAGAAGGAGATGGACACAAAAGTTTGGGGGACACCATGACTGTGATGGTGGAGACATCCAGAACCCATGGTCATCAAGCTAGGTGACAGTGGGAATCGAGTCCTCACCTAGTGGACTGTCATCACTGTCACTTCACTCCATCACTGGCTGGAGTACTTGATGTTTCCTTCTCCTCCTACTACTACTGTGTAAAATGAGGGAGAGCAGCCTCTCCAGCTGGTGTAGATGTGCACCAGCAGTGTGGTGCACAACTCTATGCATCTTCCCTGGCATCTTTGTGTGGGTGATAAAAATCACCATCTCCACAACTACTCCCAGAGGGTACCATATGACCAGCCTCTGGGGCAGGACTATCTGAGGGGCAGGTAGTGCAGGGGCAGCAAAGGTGGTGATGCCAGGTTGGCTCCCAGACATGCTGGGCAATGGTGCTGTAGCCAGTGGAGCAGAGGGTAGGCAGATCCTGTGGGGCATTCCTACCCTGCTGTGCTGTTGAGCATTTAGTGATGTGGCACGCATGGAAGACATGGACACAGTTTGATGACGTAATAAAATACAACAAGAAATAATAAAATAAAATAAAATAATAAAGATAAGGGTTGGAGTGAGAGGAAAAAAAGAGATAAGATTAGTAACTTCATATGTGACAGACGATCCATTAATACAATTATTTGACTCTATTATCTTAACCTTTACTTTTAAGATTACCACTTCCTAACAGAGAGCTTTTACTTTTAAGACTACCATTTCCTAACAGATGCACACTATACGACAGATTGCAGCAAGTACTCCTTGACATGTGCATATATTGCACATCTGCATGTTCCAATTATACTGATTACAATTTACAACAGGTCATGCGTGCCATTGGTATAGAGCTTTTACTTTAAACCTTTAAGTTACACATAATTGAAGAATTAATAGGATTGTTTAGTTAAGAAATGTGGTTTTTAAACCCACAACCTCTGATTGAAGTATAGTTTTGTATTCTTTGTTTGTGAACAGAGTAATGCACACATACTTGCTTTTACAGTTGTGATATGCATGCTCAATTTGATACAAATCTATAAAATACCAAAAAAGCCATCTTTAACTTTTAAAGCTACAATAACACTACTCTTCTGCTGCATACATACCATATCCTTCCCTTATCCTCACCAGTTTAGCACCATGGGCTCTTACATTGACCTCTGGTCCATGGCAGCTGTGGAAAAAACAGAACAGAATACCATTATGAATACCAGTCTTGCCTATATTCAGTTTTTAAGTCTTACAAGTACTTTCCATAGTTGATATCTACATAGTTGTGGTATGCCTGTAGTCCTACATTCCTTGATCCAAGCATAAAGAGTATCCCTCTTCTTCCACTGTAGGTCATTATAGTGATGCCTACATGGGTCACCAGTGCATGGGATACTGGTGGTACTGGTTAAAGCCTGGGCTAAACTATTCAAAGCTTCCTACTTATACTGAGAGCCAGAATAGTCCCCCTGCAGAAGCCTGGCACTGTGGTGTTTAACTAGGAGTCCAATAAAAATCTTGGACTCCTGGAAATCCCATCTCTGTGCCCTAAATCTGACACCTACTCCAGAAATGCCTGCCATGTCTACCATGGATTAATAGAAATGGAGTAATGGTTTCCCACCAACACCAGTCATCACATTTACTGGAAGTGCACACACTGTTTGAAAAAGTTGAGCTTCATTACCATCTCACAAACAAGGTGTTCAGCAGTGCACACCTCTGAGCACTGTGTATGCACGATGGTAAGCAGACTGCAACAGTAGCAAGCAAAGCAAATTCAAGATTAATGGATATACAGGCAGTTGTGTATGTGTGTTACATAAATGTGAATGCCACCGCAGTCCAAGCAGCAGAAATATACTGACAGGAATATAGTACACAATATACTCACAGTCATACATATGAGAATAAATGTGATAATACATAGATAAATGAATACATAACTGACATAATACTAGTGACTCAGCCCACATACATATACTCAATATCAGCTACACCATGTCAAGTGTTATACATGAGAGTGATTATAATGGTAAATGAAACAGCAGTAAAAGTGCATAGAATATGCTCTACTCAAACAAAGGATCATGTGTATGGCAGTCCTATACTTACACCTGTTGCAACAAGAAGGTTGAGAAAACACTTGTCTATTTTACAGTTCATTGCTATAAACTGCAATGTCACAACAGTTGCACACCCTGTACTAGAACCCAGGACCATGTGTACTCTAGCCCATATACTTAACACCTACTGCCACAGGACTAGGTATATGAATTATCCTATTTTACTAATGATTCTTAAGGACCCACTGTTAACCGCAGTGCAACATCACTTATCGGGTTTGCATGATGCCCAATAGTATTAAATTAATGCATTCAGTTTCTATTTTTGGCTTTCTGGGTCCTGTCTGATTCCTAAGTGGTCAAGTTGTCCAGTTTGCACACTGTTGTGCTTCACATAAATGAGATAAGCAAAGCCAAACCTGACATTCATTTTTCTCCATCTCCTATGACTGCGCTAAGTGGCACATCGAGCAAACATTAGCCAATAAAAAGAAAAAAGAAAGGAAAGGTAGTTGAAAAGAGGAAAAGCAATGAATGACATACACACTAGAAAATATTAGTACACATGAGTTATTATTACATAGGTCTGGATTTGAACTCTTATTCCAATGCACCTTCAGAACATAGGATGGGCACCTTTGCCACAGAAACAGATTTGCAGCAAGACACTTAACTCAATATGCACACAACCAACTGCAACAGCAACTACAGTGACAGCAAACCATACAAGTATTACTTATTCATTTATCAGTTTTGGATGTAGTGCACCTAGTGATCAAACAACCTGTTATGATTATTGCTTGCAAACATACAGCTCTGTCTACATTTCTGTATTTGTTGGTATACTTTATGTATCTGAGCAGTAATCTGAGGCATGCAGTGTGTAAACCATTCTATATCATTGGCCTTAAAATGTGTGAGAATATTAAGTGGAAAAAATATAATATGCAGTTGCCAAAAAATGAAGGGCAGGTTGGATGTGAAGGAACACAACCTGTGACTTGTATGCTGCTTGCTTATATTTCCAGCTTTGCATCTAACACTTTGTATATGTGTCCTGACACACCCACTGGAAGTAAGGCAGCCTGCAGTGCTGCCATGTTTTTCATTTTCCAAACACAATCAGTCACAGTTGCAATCCATTAAAACCAAACATTGAGGGAGTGGCTGCACTATGTTTACAATCCTTAATGGATCCAATTTTTGGAGATCCAACAATTCTAATGAGTTCACACCACATTTGCATTCTCACCATGCTGACAGCTCTGAATCTACACTATATAAATAGGCAAGCATGTAGCTAGGCAAACTGATGGTGAGGAGACTTGTTTATGTGAAGAGTGAAAATATGCTATTACTTTGAGATATATCTGCACAGAGGAGTACTGAACTTCAAAAGATACGCCTCCATTCCACTCCAAAGTTCAACTGCTGAATCCTACACTAAGGCACTGTACGAGCACATCTACTCGTGCATGAATCATGCCATCCCAAATAGAACCAAGATGCTCTCATCCAAAAAAAGGAAGCCAATCTGGTGGTCCCCTGCCATAAACAAACTTTACAACAAAAGGAAGAAACTGTTGCAGAAAAGAGGAAAATCCCAGGATGCAAAAAACTCCCTTACCAGCCTCAGTAAAAAACTAAGATTCCTCATAAAATCCTCCAAAACTAGTTACGAAAATAAAATTGCCAAAGATTCCAAAGACAACCACAAGGCATTCTATAACTATGTCAAGAATCTAAATGGCAATGCTCAGATCTGCTCTGAGCTAAAACAGAATGGCATTAAATATACTGATCCCAAGGATATTGCCAATATCCTGGCAGATCGATTCAGTGCCAATGTCACCCCCCTCTCACCCCCTAAATGGTCCATCTCAATACCGGAAGATTGCAAAATTCCGGTAATAATGGCCACACAGGTAAAAAACGCACTCTCCAAAGCTAAGAATACAGCATCCATGGGACCAGATGACATCCTGGGCTGTGTACTACATGAACTATAATATGAACTGGCACCTCACCTAAGTGTCATGTTTATTCATAGCATCACCTCAAGTTTCGTGCCCACTGAGTGGCGCAGAGCTACAATTATCCCACTCCACAAGGGGGGAACCACCTTGGATCTCAGAAACTACCGTCCCTTTAGTCTGACAAGCCTTATCTGCAAGGCCATGGAGCATATTATCATGGAACTTATAAACAAAGACATTGGCAACCTTCAAACACTGGACCCCACCCAGTTTGGGTTCATGAAGGGCTGATCTTGTCTCCTGAACCTGACTGACTTCTTCGAATCAGTCTCCAAAGACATGGACAAGGGTAAGGTTATCCACACAGCCTATCTAGACCTTGCCAAGGCCTTTGACACCATCCCCCACTCTGGAATCATAGATAAACTTACTAAGCTGGGCATTAATCCCTACATCACCCAATGGGTTGCTAACCAGTTTACTGATAGAACCCACACTATAGAAGTAGCCAACTCCAAATCCAGCTCCAGACAAGTGACAAGTGGAGTATCTCAGGGTTCAGTCCTGGGACAGCTCTTGTTTGGCATCTACTTCTCTGAAGTGCAGGCCAACACTAAGAGACTCTGGCTAACAAAGTTCACAGATGACTGCAAACTGGGAGCCATTATTGAATCCCCAAATGATGTGGATACTTTACAAAAGGGCCTTACAGAAACAGATGCTTGGTGCCAGAGCCATGGGCTCAAGCTCAATGCCAAGAAATGTATAGTTATCCCCTTTGGGAAAAAAACATGTACCCATGACTTACCATATAGGTGGCAGTACACTAAACACTGAAAGTGTGATAAGAGACTTAGGGACACAGGTGGACAGTGGTTTCACCTTCGATAACCACATCACTACAACAGTCAGGAAGTCCTATGTGGCACACTTCATCACTAAGGGTTTTTCATCCAGAAAAAAGGAGGTAATTGTCCCACTGTATGCATCCCTACTTAGACCCATTATAGAATATAACGCCTGGTTTGGTATGTACCTCTCAAGACATCTGCAACAACTGGAAAGACCACAGAAATACCTCACTAAAAGAATCACAGTCCTAAAGCAGATGCCCTATGCTGACCATCTTAAAAAACTCCAGCTATACTATGTTCCATATCGTCTACTCAGAGGCGATCTCTGCTTAACATATAAGGCCATGTCAAACCCAGAGCTGTTGGACATGCTACACTTAAAGAAATCCCAGTCCCTCAGAGCCACACGCTCCAGGGATCTAAACCTTGTCATCACAATAAACAAAACATGCTGGAGGGATAGGTTCCTGACCCAGAGACTCCCCAGACTCTGGAATAGATTGCCCATACATGTCAAGCAGCATGCCTCTTTGGCCCTCTTCAAAAGGAAACTTGATGATTGGATGGGAGAAAGGAAATTCTCTCCAGGGATCACATCAGTTGCCCTGCTAGACAGGGGTCCAGGGAAGTAAATAGTGTGGGAAGAAATAGCCAGGGAATTGTTATGTCTAGGCTTGTATAGGCCCTAGGGCTGATAGCCTAGTACCACCCTATGAACCTATGAACCTATGAACCATTTGTTCATTTACATACTGCATATGCTAGAATGTAAAGTCTGAAACAAAGGATTTCACACTTTTATCTGTATGCATTACTTAGAAGTGTACTGATGGCATGGGCATGTTTGCCAAGCCATTTCAGAGGTATGCATGATTACCAATACATGAAAATGGAATGTGTTGCGATACATATGTACAAATATTTCAGGGACAGTTCCTTTGATAAAACTTTTAGAATTTCAAAGATGGTTTGTTAGCAAAATGTGTCATTTTCCTGTTCTTTTGGGGAGGGGAGCAAAGGTGAGTTACTGTTATGGCACAAACAAGGATAAACTGCTCTTTTGTGGGTGGGGGAGCAAAGGTGAGTTACTTTTATGGCACAAACAAGGATAGACTGTTCTTATTTGGGGGGGACACATGTGTGTTACTGTTGTGGCACAAACAATGATATGTTGCTCCTGTTACTCTCCTTGTTTTGCATTCTGACTGTTCATATTTCATATCTGTAGACTGCTGTATGTTTCTACAGGAGGTAATACTGACTGGAAACCTTTTCTGTTTTATCTGGAAACAAGGAATCTTTACTTATGCGATACTTATATGTATTATCCTTCTGTTGTTTTCTTCAACACCTAGGAGTACACCACCCAGGTCCATCAATCCTCAAACACCCCTTCACCAATGCTGAGTACCAGGTCATAGTACATGCCTTTAGACAACATGGCGCTTTTCTGCTCTAAAGGGGATGGGAAGATATGGCACATAGTATGCAAATTTGGCAACAGATAGTTGCTGATCTGAATGCTGTGGGTGGTCATGGAAGGATACATGAGCAGGTGCACCACAGGGATACTGACATAATCACATCTGCATGGAGGAGAGCAACTGCAGTGGGCCATGAACAGATGGATACTGGGGGATAGCCTGCTAGGGAACCACCAATAACACCCAATGAAGAGTTCTTGGCTAATATAAGGGATCCAGATAGCTCACAAGAGAGTACAGTACAGGATGTCCTGTATGTGGGATCAACAGTGTGAGAGACAGCAACCATGTCACAGCAGGAGCTTCCAGGTAGGCTTTGCCATCTGAAATGTTGAATACAGTTGTATAGTAAAACAACTGAAATCAGTAATTTACTTCTGTGCCACAGGCATTTTTTATTGGGGTGGAATAAAGATTGGTACAGTTATTAGCTTAGGTTTGGCAGTATAATTAATGGACATATAAAGGGGTACAAGTATTACCACCTATGTTACTTTTAATTGTGATGATGTTGCCCTTACCTCTTGCTTAACTTCTTTCAGGACATCTGGCTTACAGAGGAGACTCTCATCTGCAGATGGTAAGCCACACATTTTTAAATTAGTACTGATGAGCAATTGAAATAAATATTTTAGAGTGTGCTGATAATGTCAGGCCTGTTGTCTGTATTGCTGTAGTGTCAGTAATTGTGGCACTACTATTAGTTTTTTAACATATATTAGAATACGGTAGAATAGGTATTAACATTGTCCTGTGTTTTTCTTTTATTACAGATGATCAACACAGTGAAAGTGTGGTCCCTCTGCCACCTGATGTCAGTGTATCATCAGACTCTGATGATGAGGGTGGCCAAACTGAAGCACAGTCATGGGGTGCAGATGTTGAAGCTGACACTGAGGTTGACATACAGCCATTCCCTGCAATTCTATCGGACATAGCTAGTAGGCCTATGCCTACCCATTCCAGTGACACCAGAGATACTGGACAGGTGGAGGACAAGGCCATTGATCATGGAAGTGTGGTTATTGTAACTTCAGTGCCTGTGGAGTTTGGCCATAGCCAAAGTGTGGCAACATGCCACACAGGAGGGTTGAAAGGGGTGCTCAGAGGGAGAGCCTGCTGTCCCTCCTCCATCTAGTGCAGGTGTTTCTTCCTGTGCCACTCAAAGTATATTTAAGGCTATTATGGAGGCACAGTAATGTTCCTATAGGTGTTCCACACTAATGCTCTGGGTTGTAGATGTGGCTCAGGCTGACATGCATTAATGCCGCCACCATGTTGCTAATTCCATGGATCGGGTGAATGACATGTTGAAACATGGAGTGCCTGTCATGGAACATGTGGTGTCTGTGATGGAATATCTGTGGGGAGAGGAACCGCATCTTTGTGAGCATAGGTCAGCCACATCATCTGCTGTCAGCCAACTTGGCCATGGTGGTCATGCCCGGCCACACTCCCATAGCATCAGTACTTCCACTGCACCATCAGTGAGTGTGCTGTCTATACCCAGATGTTTCAGAGCATGGGGTCATGGTCCTGGCATTCCAGTGAAGGGAGCTCATCTAGCAGACATCGGTCACATTCAGGAAGCAGCAGTGCATCTGACTGTGAACATGGATGTGCCAGTGCAATTCCTGGCAGAGCCAGTTCTCATGGCTGGGAATGACAACAATGAACTGCCACCTCTGCCATTCATGGCTCACACCTGCCTGACATACCAAGATGTAAAACCAGCACAGAGCTTGGCTATATTCATGCAGACTCTCACTCATCAATTTTACCTGCAGGACCCCTACAAACATGCACACACAAAAGTTACATGGTCCAGCCATGCAGCTTCAAACTCATTTTGTCTCACTGACCATTTGGTTGCTTTATCCAGATGTCGCTGATCACACTCACTGACCTTTGGTGTCTGCCTAAATCTTCTGCTACCCCACACAACACCCTGTGCAAGTGATGATAACTGTGCCATATCCTTGTTTTCTATCTTCTGGATTCAGGGATACATAAGCTTTATGTCTGATGCCAGGGTGCATATCTGACTTAAAGTGCTTACTATATCTGCATTTGTGGTGTTGAACTGGTAATTTTACCTTTGACGTATATTGACCTTGGAAAGTTACACAACTGATAGCATCAAAATTTCCCAACTTTTTTGTGAATGAACTTCTGGGGACTGTGAAGTCAGAAACTGCAATGTGTATCATTACTTATTAACTTCTCTCTTTAATGAATTTCCATTACAAATGTGTGGTGCTACACTGGGCCATGTAGTGACCATCATTACTTTTCAAAGGTATGACTATGTGAATTTTTGATACGTGAGGCCTACTGCTAAATAATGAACACATATAAGTCACACAACTTTCTGCTGTCACATGCTAAGTTCATTTCAGTACCAATCTCTCACCTTTTACTTGCTTACAGTACCAATTATTGTGATGCAGAGATATTCCATTCATTCATATTATTACATAATGCACTCCAGGTTAGTGATGTACCTTGTAAATGCAGCAGTTGACACAGTTGTGGTTCAGGGCTGACTCTGTTTAATGCAAGCAGTACACTGTCAATACATGGAGAGGTAAAAGTTGTGAGAGTTGTCTGGCATCAATGCTAGTATATGTATGTGAGTAGGAGGAAAGTTTTAGGCCCCTAAGTGGTGACAGAGTGTGCTATGCATTGTCTCTTAGCCAATGCAAGAGCATACTGCACACATCTACATCTGCCTACATGCACAGCAGCTGGTGGTTTCCCCTCTGACTCCTCATCTGCCTGTGGCTGCGGTGACCTTGGCATTGGCGCTGGGATGTGTGCCTTCCCCTTGCTGAAGTTGTTTCCTTAGGATGATGTTGTGTAGCATGGCACATACTATGATTATTTCTGTACATGTCCATGGATTGTACTGCAGGGCTCCCCCAGATGTATCTAGGCACTGGAATCATGACTTCAGTAGCCTAAACATATGTTCTATGATATTTCTGGCTTGACCATGTGCCTCATTATGACATTCTTCCATGGATGTGTGTGCATTTCTGATGGGTCTCATTAGGCACAGTTCCAGTGCATAGCCTGCATCCCACAGTAGGTGACTCTGTGGGATATCCCCCTAGCAAACATTTGGTACAGTTGGGAGGTGTGCCAGATATGTGAGTTGTGGTAACTGCCAGGGTTGACAGCACACAAGTTCAAGATGGTTCCCCTGACATTACACACAACTTAGCAGTTGATAGAGTGGCAGCCCTTTCTGTTAATGAAGTACCTACCCTGTTCCCTAGTTGTTGCCTTAATTTTTATATGTGTACAATCTATGGCACCCAGTACTTCAGGGTAGTATGCTGCACAGTAGGACTCCTGCATATTTCTGGGCCTCGCCTCAGAACTATGGGGGAAATATATGTGGTCACTGGCATTTGGAAGCATAGCATTCAGGAATTGGTGAAGGATCCTGAATGCTGATGCCTGTCACAACCCCAGCATGTCCCTGTTTGCCTCTGAAAAGTACCTGATTCTAAGAGCTACACATACCCTTGTCTCCACTGGGATGGGTTCTCCTCTGTTGGCTCTGGTTCTGAGTTGAGGACAGCCGAGATTGCAGAGTTCCTGTATTGTGTCCCTGTCCACTCAGTACTGCTCTACAATTTCCACATCATGTAGATTGTGAAAAGTCAAACTGGGCCTTAAAACCTTTTTCCTTCTTGGCCTAGGCCTATTACCAGCAACAGCAGCAGGACTGGTTTCATCCTGTAGCACATACAAATGAATTAAAGCAGCAGCAGCCCCTAACATTCTGTCCATGTAGACTCCTTTCCATCGCTGTATTCAAAAAGTTTTGGATATCACAGGAAAACCCAGCACGGAGTCTACACGGATGCTTTATAGCTTGTTTTATAGCTCCACCATGTGAGATTGGTTAATTAGCGTGTAATTCAGCTGTTTTTGCTGTAATTAGCATGCCATGCATGTGTTTACTGAAAATGACCATGTAGGCTTTATTGAGAACTGGAATTTGATTTTCAGATTTTAATAATCACTTTTTTGACAGCCAATAACATTAACTTCAACAAGGCCTTACTCTCTCTAGGCAATTCAGATCTTATATCTCAGCTCAAAAAAAATATTTCATTAGTTAAAGCCATTTGTCCTCCCAACATTTCTGACAAAGTACTCTGTATCAAATTTTTAAAATCTGCTACCTTGTTACATTTCCATAAAACATGTTCCATTTGCCTCTATTTTTCCCCATCATACACCCAAAAATTGCTATCTGTCTGAGGAAAAATTCTCTGAAGTTTGCTTGAGGTATAAAACTTACCTACTAGTTGCACTCAGTCCTTCTCTGACTTTCAAAACTCGCACAGGTAATATGACTACAAAAGTTCTTTCACAACTAAAATTGTGTTATAGGCTCTCATGCCTTCTTTCTCCAGAAGCCCATGTGGCATTAGTTAAAAAAGGCCTAATCCCCAAAACTAAACATGTCTTAGCACTAATAGACATGTCCTATGCAGAAGAAGATATAAAATGCACATAGCCAGCAATAAAATACTTAGATTCGCTCTTCTCACAGGCATAAACTGTCATCACAGTATCCTATACCAAAAGGCACATCAGCTTCCTATTACTAGCATAGATACTTGTCTCCTAAGTCTTGTGATATTTAAAGTTCTTACACTTGGCTACTGCACATCACCAAACAGCTATACCAAATTAGAGAACAAAGCTATTTTCTTAGAAGTTTGAAGGAAAATGCTCTGACTTTGCTTAGACCTATATTAAAAAAAGCCATTGTAGTAAAAGCCCTTTCAAGATGAAGAACTTCCATATGTAATTAACAACATATCACCATAAAGAAACCATCTTAAAAAAAAAAAAAAAACACATTTGCAGAAGGAATCTCAGTTCAGCAGCTTTCGAGGCACAGGATAATACCTGCAGATGTTAGCACCAATGATGCATTATATACAATCTGTCACCACCATTCTCATTTTCCAACCAGGCCACTGATGAGTTTTGCAGATAGATATGTCTATTGCTATGCTAGAACTTGCTGAATTAAAAAAACCATAGCACTGCATTGTTGTACTAAACATTTACTGTTTACATGTTATAGTCTGCTGATTCTTGTACTTTTGCATCCTATGTTTACTGTTTAGCATGTACGTTATATTCCACTGATGTTTGTACTATCATATCTGGGTCATGAATGAAAAGGGTCAGTAGGCCAATTCAGCTACCCAGTTAACAAATTGTAAAAAAATAAATTAATTAATTAAAGAAATAAATGACATAGATGCAAACATTTCCATGGGAAAAAAATGCACATTTTCTAGACTATATTACATATAGTCTAGAAAATTGTCCTCAAACAGTTCTTCTTTTCTTCTGTATACTGCCTTTACAGTCTCTACTCCCATCCTTTTCCAATCTATTCTGATTGATTCTATCATTATCATCTAATGTTTTACATGCCTTAAAAACTAATTTTCTACAAAGCATTCCAGCCCCTCTTGCCTATTTTCTATGCCCCTGCTTGCAGTCATGTCATTCTTATTGGTAACATTTCCTTTCTGCATTATCATGTTAGTTTAGTTCTCAAACTTTCTTATGCCTTATAAATATAATAGTCTGTATAGTTACTGTTATTCTCCTTAAGGGTCTGCATTCAAAATTGTACTATATCCTTATTTCTTGAACTCCCCACCCCTCGTTTCATCATCATGCTTTTTGCCTGTGTTATGAGTATGAGCCATAACAGAATAGCACTAAAGCATCCCTTCAAATCACAAATCTCAAACCACTTTGCTCAATGGAAAAAAAAACAATGTATTCTAATCCATCTTGCCTGATTCCCATCCTAAATAAATTTCTTCAACTGTTTATTAATTACCATCCATAACCGCTCCTCTGGGTGATAAAAATAGACCCGATCTGCATATAAAACTAAAGGACTTTACTATCCATATTCTTAATAAAATCCTTCGACTTCTCAAATTTTCTATTATCTTATGTTTAGTCTATTCCCAGATATCCCTAACTGTCAAAATTCAATCAGTATGAAATGTGCAATTTGTATTAGATCTTCAGATGTGAGTATTTAAAACTGTCTAGTCTTAGAATTTAATTTACTCTAGACATGATATATATATATATATATATATATATATATATATATATATATGTATATGTATATATATATATATATATATATATATATATATACACACACACACACACACACACACACACATATATATATGGGTCTACCTGAAAATGGCGACAATGCAGAACGTCAACGAGAACACCGACACCAGAAGATCAACAATGGAGAAGACTGACAGTTGAGAATCCCGATGCTGAGAACACCGACATGTTAAGGAAAGTGTGCGATAGGGACGGACGTTAGGGTCAGGGTGTGGGTAAGGTAAGTGTGTGATAGTGACGGAGTTTAGGTTTAGGGGCGGGTTAAGTGAGTTAGGGTTAGGGTGCGGGTAAGGTAAGTGTGCGATAGTGATGGACCTTAGGGTTTGGGTTAAGGTTAGTTCATAGATAGTTGCATTTGTAAGATTTAGTGTAGATTTGTAAGGTTTTTGGTGTGCTTGTGTTGTGTGTGTGTGTTTTTTGGGAAAGGTATTTGTTTTGTTGCTTGTCGGGATTTTGGTTTGTCGGGCATGTGAAGTTTCGTGTTTTTGAACTTTTTTTTTTTCAGTGTTTTTGTGTCAGTTATCTCATTGTCGGCATTCTGTGTTGTCAGCATTTTCAGGTAGACCTATATATATATATATATATATATATATATATATATATATATATATATATATATATATATATGTGTGTGTGTGTACAGTATATATATATATATATATATATATATATATATATATATACACACACACACACACACACACACACACACACACACACACACACACACACACACACAGACACACACACACACACACACACACACACACACACACACACACACATACATATATATATATAAGACACAGGCATATGTATATATATATATATATATATATATATATATATATATATAGAGAGAGAGAAAGTGGAAAAGTAAAACTATGGGGTATGTAGCTATTTACCTTATAACTTAATGAATCTGGGACAAATCCATCACTTTTAATGAATAGTGGGCCAAAGATCAGAGCAGTCTGTCAGTTAGCACAGTGGCCTAATGGTATGAGCTATTAATAAGTGCTTTCTATAGAGCAGGGTTTGATTTTCTCTGCCTCTAGTTGCCCATACACAAGTCAGTTAGCCAAAAACATGTATGTTCTGCTACTGATGATACAACATGATGTACACAGATTCCATATTTATAGATTCAATAGAATAATCCAAAAAACAGCATATGTTTGTTGTCACTATTTCTCCTCTTCCTAATCCTGACAAAAAAAAAAAAAGAAAAGAAAAAAACAACACACTAGATTTCACTGCCTCCCCAGTATATCCCATCACCTCACAGTCCCAGACTCTAATGACTAAAAGTAAAGGGACAACTGGATACTAATGGATATTTGCAAGCTTCATTCTGATAAAAATGGTTCTTAGAAGCAGGAGCTACCATTGCTGCATGCCTGCCATCCCTTAGACCAGCAACCCTTTTCCCTTCTCAGTGTTGTTTGCATTATTTTTTCTCCACACTTACTCATTATTTTTTTCATTCCCCACTTCTTGCTAAAGCTCCACCCATCTCTAAACTTATACAAATCAACAAACCAAAAACCTTAAACTCCCTCTCCTCTTACATTGTCACTGTTTCCCAACCTTATATTCTATGCCAACCTACCAGTTTGTTCATACTAAATACCTTGTAATAATCATTTATCTAGCTTGGCTTATATGTATATGCAATGCATTTCATTGTTTTAATTACTCCGTTTGTAGAACTGCAATTTTAGCATCTGTTAACTAATTCATGTGGCTCTTTTTCTTACACAAGGACTCTGCTGAAAAGTGGCCAAAAGCCCAGCTGGAATATCTTGTTGAACAAACTGAAAAATATGGAAAAAATGCATTTATAACCCCACAGTTTTATGCAAGATGTGTTAAACCTCAAGCTAGGTATAATTAATTAAAAGTCAAATGTTACTTTGTATGGTGATGTGAAGACTTTGCCACCTCTAGCTCATTTGAATGAAGCTTTTGCTCTGAATATTAATTTGATCGATTTGTTGTGATGACATGGTGTTCTGCCAAATGCATTCTGGCTCTGTTAAATTCAGTAAAACAAGGATACTTCCTAAGTGATGCATCAGCATGCATGCTGGGTCCTATGCTGGAAGGAGGCAGTGGGGTAAAATAACTTATTTGTGCTCCACAAAATCAGCAAATAAAGGACTATGAAAGATAACAGTGGAGGTTATATTTTATAGATGGATTGAAATTAATGAAAATGTGGAAACAATAATGTATTATGAGTGAGACAGATGTCAGATTAAATACACAGTGTTATATGAGCTGGACTTATTTTTTTTTTTCAAAAAAATGATACTATTTTATAATATGCCACGCTACTGTCAGCTTGAGTTGAGTGCTAGCAGGTAAAGAGAACAAGGACAATGGCCAAAAAAATGTAAACATGGTTATCATCCCTGCTTCAGAGTTCAAGCAAAGACTTGATGTTTCTGACAGTATGTGAACTCACTGACCACATTCATAATTTTTGAAATTACAGTAAGTTTCTCTTGAAATACACAAGCTAAAGTAAATTAAAGAAGTTATTTTCAATCTAGTCATCAGCTCATCTAGCATACGTGTGCTATCTTGAAACAAATTTAACATGGACGACATTGCTAACCTAAAGATAACATAAAAATGTAGCAATCTCCATTTGTTTAAGACTAACATAAACTGAAAGAAAGTGTTAATTCCTAAAAAAAATGGAACACATAAAATATGTCTGATACTACAGATAGTAGAAAATAAACCAGTCTCAGTATTTCCACTCTTAACAGTATGTGGTCATGACATGGTTTAAAAGCAAATTGATTACTTATGTCTGAAATAAGGGACAAGAAAGCAGAAAACACCATCTCATGGTGGGATGATCATTTTGATGTAAAACTTTTCTTATGAAATTTATAGTGAAACTAAGCCTTCATTAGCCTGAGTTCAAGTTGCTAAGCAGCATGGTGTGAAAGGCATATGTGTGAAGATCAATAGCAATGAACCAAAACTTACAATGCCTTAATATTGTCTATAAATTGTAAGACACCTTGCTTACCTTCTTTCCTGGGTAACTTACTGGTCACTAGAAATAAGTTTATTGAAGAAGGCTACATAAAGACATTTTGTTCAAACTGTAAAATAGTAAGTCATACTAATGTAGATTATTTAACATACAACCTTTTCAAGCTGAGGTTATTTTAAGCAATAGCCAATAAAGGGGACTTTTGCCTTAGCACTTCAATAAAAGTGTACCAAGGACAGGTAGATGATGACACATAGGACAGGTGTTCCGAGCAAAAGCAATCCATATCTATAAATAAACAAAGGCAGTCATGCACTTTTAATAATTAAGAGCACAACCAAGCAACATAGGCATTGTGATAGCCACATCATTGTAATATAATGTGGCACTGGGACTTGAATGATACATGTGCTATATGAAGAGTTTCAAGTGCTTCTCTCTGGAAGTCAATGGTGTGTGTGGAATGGAATGGAGATTTTGAAACTAATCTGAAAGCAGTCTGGTTATAAACTAGAAAGTATCTATGTCAGAGTGGGTCAACCCATCATTTTGATATCCAAAATTCCCATCTTTCAAAACCACTCTGAAAGACTATCTAGCTAATACATGGCCCTGTTCTTTCTCAAAACAAGGATACACTATATCTCTAAATGTGAACAAGTACCTTTCCACTCATTATACCTCCTTACTCTCCAGTCTTCACTAAATTTCTTACTGCTATCTAACTTTCTCTCTAAGTGTATCATAAGCCTGTTTTTCCCTCATGTCATATTGCAGTTCTTATTTGTATTAGACAAACTTACCTTTAATTTCTCTACAAACTGTCTAAAATTTCTTTAAATATTAAATTATTGCCATATCCTTTGCATCGATTTGTAAACAATGCTATTATATTATGTCTGTTTTGTTATAATTATTTAAGCTCCAGATGTTATTTTTGAAGATTGCAAAATTATTGTTCTTAAAATCTTTTGTAATAATTTGGAGTTTTTCCACCTGGGCCTTTGCTGAAAATGGGCTTCTACCCTGTAGGACTTTTCCAGTTATGAAATGTCAATAAATAAATAAATAATATGGCAGCATAGTGAAATCTCATGTGTCAAAAGTATTAACTGGATAAAAAAAGCAGTATTACATATTAAAGTTTACATAGAAATAATAATACACAAAACAGACATGGACATTCTTAAATGTAAAAAGACTACCCTGTTATAAAAGGCCAGACAGCACAGGTCTTGTTTTCTAAGGGATGTGTGACTCAAGAAATGTAAAGGCAATCGTGTGAAAACAATGTTCCCTGGTGCAAGTAGCACTCAGTTACAACAGATATGTAATTTTACCACTAGTCACATTACACACAGTGACCTACTGTGCCTTAAGCGATAACCAGAGCCTTTGAGAAAAACAGCTGTGAATGCAGCTATGGCTGTTACTGTGACCCTTAAATGAATTCAGAATGATTTTCAGAATTGGTGGTCTTTACAGTGTCACAGCATCTAATAGCTGCTTCACTAAGCATATTGAAGGGTCAGAAAAATTCAATCTAACTCTGAATGATACAGTGCCCAATAGACCAGTCAGGTATTTCTGCCGGAGTGCTAGATCCTTCAAAATGCTGAGAGAAAAAGGAGCCATTGATGGAGTATATAATAGGTTTGCAGAAGAGAAGCATCTTAAGTCTCACATTTCATTCATTCATTCACTCAGTCATACATTATCCATACCTACAATTTGCCATTTTGTCTGATCTGCATGCTGTCAGGTCAGTTTGCTTTTTATAAGAAGGTCTATTTCACAACATAATACAAATAACTACTAGGTGTGTGCATGTATTCCACCTCCTCTCATATGAATAGACAAGTCATTTTCAGATGAAAAAGTTACATGTTGAACAGAAGTCTAAAGGATCTTCATGAAGTAGCAGGTCACTACACCTCAAAACATCAGCTGTTCAAGACAATTCCACAGGAGTGTATTTTTTAATTTCACAGGAAAGAGAAGGCTTGGTTAGATGAATTATATTAATTTAGAATGTCTACACTTAATACTACATTTGAAATTAAAGGGTAATTTTCATGTATTTGCTTCTGTTCCTTTTGGTATGCTTGAATTCAGATGTGTGTGTCTGCATGTGGTGTGTGTGTGTGTGTGTGTGTGTGTGTGTGTGTGTGTGTGTGTGTGTGTGTGCGCGCTGGGAGACCTTTTCTGTTGATATGGCCCATAAATTTCTCTTGACTAAAAGAGTTGTGTTCCTTTTACTGTGAGTTATTATTTATGTGCCTCTCCACACATTGTTGAAAGTCTACATCATTTTTCTTCTTTGTGCATTTATATAATTTATCCCCAAATTGTTTTTCTTATATCTTGAATCACATATGTTTGTGATAGTGCATTTGATAACTCCATGGGCTATCTTATCATTTTATTGATGTTTCTTTATTTGTCTCTTGAAGTAATATGAAATAGAATAGAATTTAAATGATAAAATAAAGAAAACCACTTGGGATATTAGTAGATGGCATATCGTAAAGAGAAAAATAAAAAATATAATTTAATTTACTCTTAAGCTACTTCTCTTGGACAACGGTTTAATGTACTATGCAATCTACAGTAAAATAACTACAAAGCAGTTTCTGGACACCTAAATCAAGAAAGACAAGGTTCTGCAAAATGGTTTCTAGGAAAGTAAAACAAGAAAGACAAATAAGGAATTATTGATTAGCACATTTTTTTCTTCTGTCAAGATACCGAAACCCATCACTAGTCAGGTTAATGAGACATGGATTTTTTTTTTCTTTATTGCAGAAGTGTTAATGTTTAAGCCTCTCAGCATTAGAGCAGTGAGGTTTCAGCTGTGATTTTACTGAGAAAACATATCTGGTACTGAAGTCAGTAGCCCTTTTAGGAACAGCAACAAGCAGTTTGGTATAAATTGAAGGGTAGCTGTAATGTTTCTCATTTTTCTTTAAAACAGCAAAACCAGGAAATGTATTATTAAACTGAACCCTGTTTACACCGATCACAGTTAACAAAGTAAGCTGACAATGTCACTCCTCTGCCAGGTTTCACCACTCACTCCATTTTTTTCAGATTTCTCTCTCTTTTTTTTTTTATCTTCAGTGAAACTATCATCACAAAATGCACTGTTTGTGTGTACTGCTTTTCAGATACAAATCCTCAAGTGCACGTGGTAATTAATACATAAAGTTCAGGGGATAGAATGGCCTGTTTGAGGAATATCAGTAATGTTATTAACACTATCTGGGTGTTTGCACTATTATGTATGCTACTTACTGTAACTATAGTAGCAAATATTTTTCTACCACTGCTAATAACAGAATGAAAAACTACAAACCTCATTTATTACACTTTTAGTACTTTACTAGCTGAGGATTCAGCTATATGTTTCTAACTCTTTTCTTTTTTCCTTTATGTCATTCAGCAGGGCTCAGGTATGAGATATGAGAGGCAAAAATGTATATTCATGTCAGCTTTTCATAAATTGATTAAAATATTACTCTAATGCATCTGGGATAGTGGCACTGCAGGCAAAGAAACAATTATAATTTTATTGATAGAATAAACCATTTTACTGAAGTTCTTAAAAATGTATTGGACTCTGCCATTAAAAGGGCATTACAGTAAAATGTAATCCTTTCAGAAGTGAAATGAGATGGTCATTGATGGAAGCCAGAAAAGTAGCCCTAATATTTCCAGATGCATTGTATAACCTGCTTCTCAAGCTTCCATTGACCAACATTAACTTTACACTTCAGCATATCTCAGAATAAATAAAAAAAAATACTGACACAGCAAACAAAGTAGAAAAGGTTGGCCAAAAATAAATAAATAAATAAATAATAAAGCCAGAAGAAAAAAAATCTGTGTCTAGAAATCATGTGATAACAACAAACAGCATGATGTAGGAAGCTTTCTGGTATTGTTTTGTGCATTTAATATTGTATATTATGCAATATATCATGTCATATCATATAATGCCTTTTATCAATATGTCCCTAACAATTCATGTGAAACTTAAAACACTACTTCTGCTACCTTTTATTTTATTTTAGTTAGTCAGTTAGTTAAATTGTTGTTATAACGCAGATAAGTAAACTGGTACATAGAAGTTAGTTAAATTGTTGTTTTTATAATCCAGATAAGTAAACTGGTACATGGAATATTTTCAGCCACTACCCATTTATAAGGCTAATACAAAACTGGCATATTCATATGTGATGCCACTGCACTGGCCCAGTAATCAAGGAGCTTCAAACCTCACCATTATCACCAGTGGGGGACATACACAATGGGAGGATGACAAGTACACACACACAGTAAAGCACAATTTTACTTAAGAGAACACAGAGGTCACAGTCAGCCTGGGGCTGGTTTCTCCCTCTCTCTCCAGATCCCCAATAAGACTCCCAACTGGCACAGCTATAGAGTTGAGTCCTTAGCCAGAGTTCCAAGCCAAGTCCTGTCAGCACTCTCTCTGTCCAACCAGTGCTTCGTCTCCCTGCCCAAGTAGTTGGCACACACTCACACACTTTGAGATTTGATTTATACACAAACACACATCTGGGAAAGACCGACACAGGTTTACAAGCTATGCCCCCTTCTACTCAGACCATAAGGTAGTTAGCACTGCCACCAGAACCCCTTATCAGCTGCTTTAAGGCCCTTCCCAAAGGGGGACCATTCTTACTGTGTAATGTTACTATTATCTAAATTGTAAATGTGACCAAGGCCAAAGCTATTTAGCAGTGGCCTATACAGTGACATCAAATACATATGCAAGTACCTAAGAGCTAAAATATCTCTAAATAAACCAGCCACAATTAAAATGTTTAAATATATTTAATAATAAATAATAAAAGAACAAGACAGTATTCAATAACTCAGTGCAGTGACTACAGAGTTCAGAATCACAGGAAATATTTTAAAACATTGCAGGACAGTCTCGCATAAATACAGAAAACATCTAAACCAATCTCTACTATATTCCCATCCATCTCCAAGAGAGATACCATGATCAAAGTCCACCTACAGAGCAAGGCAAATGCAATGCTGATGATGAGTGGATGTTTCCAGATCCAAGAAAAGAATCAAAATGCACAGATTCACTCTGTGAGATAGGTCCTAAATTAATAATACACATCATTGTTGGGTTAGCCAGGATGACATCACTCTTTGTCACCTGCCTTCAGTTATTTGGCTAACAGAAACTTAGAACTTAGCTCCTCTGTGTCAGAGGCACATATCTCTCAGAAGTATGCCTAGAACTGGAAGTCATAAAACACACTTTTACATTTGAAACCTAGTAATTATTTCTGTTTCAACACAAGAGGAAAACCTCCAACTCTAGGCATTGTGTCTGCTCTGAGCTGAAACAGAGATAACAGAATCATAAAACAATTTTCACTTATTTTCTTGAGGTTTTGCAAGTTAACTCTGCATGTTCCAACCTCTACCATGAAAACACAAATCTGCACATGCACAAAGTCCATATACATTTCTGTTCCCCTCCAGTAGGGCACACTCTGGCCACACTCCTGAAGCTCAGCACATAACATACAGTCCAACAGACACCTCTGCACCAGTAGTTTAATATGCACATAACATATAGTTCTCTTACATTTGTAAGACAAGCATACGAATCACATTAATATTCACAAATGACATAGAATTATTTACAAAATTCCAGCTAGCTGGGCTGGCAGCCTCACATCATAGATTGATAGATTATTCCTAGGCTAATGATGTGGGAGCCTTTCTAAGCCTAGCCAAATTTTAGAGTAATGATGGCCTGTATCCAAACAGGACATTGAGGGTCAGGCATTTATAAGCTACCTCTGTTCATAAGGGACATAGCTGCCAGGCCTGGTCTAAATTTCCTATTCCCCATCCACTAGTCTAGGTTGGGCTTAAACTGGATAACAGACAAATTCAGCTTCACATGTATGGGAATCCTGTTCCATTGAAAGAGCAATGCTGCATATCCATAGCTGATAGCAATAGGTAAAATATTTTGTAAAATATGTTGTTATGCCGTATGTGTTATTTCATTTTCATTCTAGTTTGACTTCAAATGGGTGCACAGAAGTTGTCTGCCTTTTAGTGTTAGGGCTCAGATGGCATACTGTATAAATGTATGACAGCAGCAACTTGAAATAAATGACTGTGAGTTGTCCATTCATATCCATACCAGTATAACACCAAACAGATATACAGAATGCAGATTTGATTTATGTCCCCAAAATAGGACTTTGTTTAGGAAAGAAAGGCTATCTCCATCATTAGTATTTGATTCAGCTACACTGATGAATGCATAAAAAGCTCTCTGGAAATTTTAAAGGTCTATATTTAGTAGATCTTTGATTGGATTTGAAGTTGCCAATCAAAGTACTTCTTTGAGAAAGCTCTACTAAAATTGGAAAGTTGAAGATATTGTGAGAAAGTCTAAGTGTTTGTACTCTGTTACTGGTTGCTGACTACCTCTGGATATAGTAGATCTTCACAAAATGTAAAATTTCCCATCAAAATGAAACTGATGCAATCTCATGTAAAATATGCTTGATTGCAATGTGAAAATAATTATGGAAATATGCATAGCTGTTGAGAAACACAGTCAAAAAAATGAAGGACAGTGCCTAGCTGACCTTTCCTTTCCTCCATTACGGTGTAATACAAGATGATGTGAAATTAAAATGGATGATCTTCTACTTATTTATTTTATTTTATTTTATTTTACATTTGTTAACCGGGCTAGTCTAGCTGGATTTATTTCCATTTTCAGTAGAGGCCCAGGGAGAAAAGCTCCACAAAATACAACAATATTATATGTTAGTAATAAGCTAATTATTAACAAAATCTAACAAAAAGACAAGCCACACTAAACTCTAGTAGACAAAACGACAGAGTCAGATTACAGAGCATATTAATTAATGGAATAAAGTGGACACCAAAATGATAGCATGTAATAAAAGAAAGATATTAGAGTACAAGCGACAAGAAGAAAAGAGGGAGTAACACAAAAGTTAGAAGAGAGGAAGAGGGAGTAGAACAGTCGAGAAGTGAAGAGTCAACAGAGAAGACAAAGAGAAGAGAGGGGAGAGAATGAGAGGAGTAGGTCTGAGCATAGAAGGAATCCAAAGGGCACAGGATAATTTTGGTAGTAGCTTAACAAGAAATGATACGAGTATATGAAAAGAGGGAGTAACACAAAAGTTAGAAGAGAGGAAGAGGCAGTAGAATAATCGAAAAGTGAAGAGTCAAAAGAGAAAACAAAGAGAAGAGAGGGGAGAGAAAGAGAGGAGTAGGTCTAAGCAAAGAAGGGGTCCAAAGGGCACAGGGTAATCTTGGTAGTAACTTAACTGATAAGTTAAACATAAGAGTAGATGAAACAATAGGGGTAGAGTGAAGAAAGTTAGTCAGGTGTACTACAAGAACAAAGCCAGTGATTTTGGAAGTACAGTTTAATTTTATTTTTGAAGAGAGGTAAAGAAGTGATCAGTGTTATATCCCTAGGTAAAAGATTCCATATTCTACCTACAGAATTAGTGAACAGAGAGTCGCCAGCTGAGTTGTTGGACTTTATAGATCTGGCCAAGAGTTTACAAGAGGATCGAAGGGACATAAGATTGCTATAAGGGATCAAAAGTTGTGAGAGTATAGGGGTGTTATCAGGTTGGTGCAGTATTTTATGGGCAATAGTGAGTTGTGAGATTACAAGACAGTTTTGTAGTTCTAGCCAGCCTAAAAGTTTCAAATTAAGACAGTGATGGGTTCTGAACGGGTTACCAGTGGCAAAGTGGGCAATATTGTTATAGCAAGTTGCTAGTTTGTTTAGGTTAGCTTTCTTGAGGTTAGTGAAGATCGGAGAGGCATAAAAGAGAGTGTATGTAAGATGGGAGTGGGTGATAGTAGCTCTAGTAGATGGGGTTAGAAAAAGTTTAATACGGTATAAGGATCCTATTTTTCTGTTAACTGATTTGATGGTGTTGTTGATGTGTTGATCAAAAGTGAGATTATTATCGATGGTTATTCCTAACAGTTTAGTTGTAGAGTCAGGAGATATGACAGTGGCGTTGTTTGACAGGATGGTGAAATTTAATGGGGAGGTCCGAGTGGTTGGGGAGAAGAGAAGAAGTTTAGTTTTTTCAGCATTAAGAAGGAGGTAACGTCTAGTAAACCATGTTTCTACTGTACTGAAAATATTTTGAGTTAGTGAGATTAGATCTGAAGAGGAAGATGCAGAGCAAATAATGGTAGAGTCATCAGCGTATTGAATGCAGGTAGCTTGAGGATTACTGAGTGAAGATCATTAATATAGAGGAGAAAAGAAGTGGACCAAGAATAGAGCCCTGAGGGGACTCCGATGGAAATGGGCAATAATGATGAGATGTGGTTATCCCAAATAACGTTTGATGCAATCTGCACACAAAATCCTTTTTTGTTCCCCATAGGGCACACTCTGGCCACACTCCTGAAGCTCAGTACATAACATACAGTTCAACACACACTTCTGCACCAGTAGTTTAGCATTTGCATAAAATATAGTTCTCTTACATTTCTAAGACAAGCATACAAATCACATTAATATTCACAAATGACATAGAATTATTTGCAAAATTCCAGCTAGCTGGGCAGGCAGCCTCACATCATAGATTGATAGATTATTCCTAGGCTAATGATGTGGGAGCCTTTCTAAGCCTAGTCAAGTTTTACTGAAAGAGTAATGATGGCCTCTATCCAAACAAGACATTGAGGGTCAGGCATTTATAAGCTACCTCTGTTCATAAGGGACATAGCTGCCAGGCCTGGTCTAAATTTCCTATTCCCCATCCACTAGTTTAGGTTGGGCTTAAACTGGATAACAGACAAATTCAGCTTCACATGTATGGGAAGCCTGTTCCATAGAAAGAGCAATGCTGCATATCCATAGCTGATAGCAATAGGTAAAATATTTTGTAAAATATGTTGTTATGCTGTATGTGTTATTTCATTTTCATTCTAGTTTGACTTCAAATGGGTGCACAGAAGTTGTCTGCCTTTTAGTGTTAGGGCTCAGATGGCATACTGTATAAATGTATGACAGCAGCAACTTGAAATAAATGACTGTGAGTTGTCCATTCATATCCATACCAGTATAACACCAAACAGATATACAGAATGCAGATTTGATTTATGTCCCCAAAATAGGACTTTGTTTAGGAAAGAAAGGCTATCTCCATCATTAGTATTTGATTCAGCTACACTGATGAATGCATAAAAAGCTCTCTGGAAATTTTAAAGGTCTATATTTAGTAGATCTTTGATTGGATTTGAAGTTGTCAATCAAAGTACTTCTTTGAGAAAGCTCTACTAAAATTGGAAAGTTGAAGATATTGTGAGAAAGTCTAAGTGTTTGTACTCTGTTACTGGTCGCTGACTACCTCTGGATATAGTAGATCTTCACAAAATGTTAATTTCCCATCAAAATGAAACTGATGCAATCTCATGTAAAATATGCTTGATTGCAATGTGAAAATAATTATGGAAATATGCATAGCTGTTGAGAAACACAGTCAAAAAAATGAAGGACAGTGCCTAGCTGACCTTTCCTTTCCTCCATTACGGTGTAATACAAGATGATGTGAAATTAAAATGGATGATCTTCTACTTATTTATTTTATTTTATTTTATTTTACATTTGTTAACCCGGCTAGTCTAGCTGGATTTATTTCCATTTTCAGTAGAGGCCCAGGGAGAAAAGCTCCACAAAATACAATATTATATGTTAGTAATAAGCTAATTATTAACAAAATCTAACAAAAAGACAAGCCACACTAAACTCTAGTAGACAAAACGACAGAGTCAGATTACAGAGCATATTAATTAATGGAATAAAGTGGACACCAAAATGATAGCATGTAATAAAAGAAAGATATTAGAGTACAAGCGACAAGAAGAAAAGAGGGAGTAACACAAAAGTTAGAAGAGAGGAAGAGGGAGTAGAACAGTCGAGAAGTGAAGAGCCAACAGAGAAGACAAAGAGAAGAGAGGGGAGAGAATGAGAGGAGTAGGTCTGAGCATAGAAGGAATCCAAAGGGCACAGGATAATTTTGGTAGTAGCTTAACAAGAATGATACGAGTAGATGAAAAGAGGGAGTAACACAAAAGTTAGAAGAGAGGAAGAGGCAGTAGAACAGTCGAAAAGTCAAAAGTCAAAAGAGAAGACAAAGAGAAGAGAGGGAAAAAGGAGTAGGTCTGAAGAGGGTAAAGGGAAGGGTATTTGGTAGAATAACTTATTAAACATTATGCTAAAAATATTTTGAGTTAGTGAGATTAGATCTGAAGAGGAAGATGCAGAGCAAATAATGGTAGAGTCATCAGCGTATTGAATGCAGGTAGCTTGAGGGATTACTGAGTGAAGATCATTAATATAGAGGGAGAAAAGAAGTGGACCAAGAATAGAGCCCTGGGGGACTCCGATGGAAATGGGCAATAATGATGAGATGTGGTTATCCCAAATAACGGCTTGCTGTCTGTTACTCAGGGGTCCTCTTCAAATTACCGAAATGTCAGTTCGCCGACACGCGGAAGAGGAACGGGAAAGGACCGACAATGCAGTTGACCGACATGCTGAAATCCCGACAGCTGGAAGACCGACAAGGGGAATGTGTAAGCACGACTTGGTAAGTATGCGATAGTGAGGGATTTTGGATTAGGGAGCGGACAGGTAAGTGTGCAATAGTGAGGAATTTAGGGTTAGGGTGTGTGAAAGGTGAGTGTGCAGTAGTGTCGGAGCTAGGGTTTGGGTAATGTAAGTGTGTGTTAGTGACGGGTTTATGTTTTAGGGTGGGTTAAGTAAGTTAGGAATAGGGTGCAGGTAGGGTACATGTCTGGTAGTGTCGGACCTTAGGGTTAGGGGTGTGTTAAGTGAGTTATGGTTGGGGTGCATGTAGGGTAAGTGTGCGGTAGTGTCAGACCTTAGGGTTAGGGGTGGGTTAAGCGAGTTAGGGTTAGGGTGCAGGTAGGGTAAGTGTGTGGTAGTGTCGGACCTTAGGGTTAGGGGTGGGTTAAGTGAGTTAGGGTTAGGGTGCAGGTAGGGTAAGTGTGCGGTAGTGTCGGACCTTAGGGTTAGGGTTTGGGTTAGGGCTAGTGGATATGTAATGTAGTGTAATGTGTTGTTTACGTTTAGTGTGTCGGTGTAATGGTGTTCGGTGTTTTGCGTTGTCGGTATTGTGTGTTGTCGGTGGTTTGTGTGTCGGTGAACTGGCGTGTCGGTGTTCTAAAGTAGACCCGTTACTCAGATATGAACTAAACCATTTAATGGCAAGGTTATCAAATGAGAGGGATTCGAGGATGTGAATTAATAAAGAGTGGTTGACCATGTTGAAGGCTTTGGAGAGGTCAATGAATACAGCAGAGGAGAGAAGGTCATTGTTGCGATTCCTATTGATAGCGTCAACAAAGGAAAGGAGGGCAGTGGTGGTGGTGCTATGATGAGGTCTAAAGCCATGTTGACAATTAGCTATAATGTTGTGTAAAGAGAGATACTGTACAAGTTGCTGATGAATACATTTCTCCATAATTTTTCCTAAGGGTGAGAGAAGAGCAATTGGTCTAAAGTTAGAGTAGTCAATACAGTTACCACCTTTGTGTAGAGGGATAATATGAGAGACTTTCCAGATATCAGGGATAGTTCCCTCTTGGATTGTCCTATTTATGAGTATAGATATTGGGTATGCAATTTCTTTGGTTGCCTTTTGAAGGTAAAGAGAAGGGAGTTTGTCAGCAGAGGGGGTACAGGGTTTCAGTTTGTGAATAAGTCTGTAGATGAAAGAGGTAGGGATAGGTTGTAGAGAGAAGTTGTAAGAAGCGTCTACTAGGTTATTTGGGGGATAGAAGTTGTTGGTGTTCAGTTGTCTAGCAAGAGATTGCATAGTTTCGGAAAAGAAAGAGTTAAAAGCATTTGCAGTTAGATGAGGGGTGTCTGGGTCAGCATTAAGGGGGGAGGAAGTTTTGGCTGTACCTGGTGAAAGGAGTCTATTGACTGATGATCAGAATTGTTTAGGTTTATTGAAATGAGTTTCTTGAAGGCCACAGTAGTATTTTCTTTTGTCAGTAATTATAGCTTTTTTGGTAAGATTTCTAAGCTGGCGGAAGTAAAGAAAATCAGAGCTGTTTCTATGGCATATCCATTTGGCCCAGGCCTTATTTCTAGAGAGTATTAGTTTTTTAGTTTCATGAGAGAGCCATGGGGCTGTATTAGTCTTCATTCTAATGGTACGCTCTGGAGCATGTTTGTCAAGAATGGCAAGGAAAGTGGAGTTAAAGAATAATACTGCATCTTCCAGTGGAAGTGATTTTAAGGGGTTCCAGTTACATGATTTGAGTTCATTTTGAAATAGGTCAGTTTTAAAGTGTTTGGTAGAGCATATTTTTCTTATATTAGGGAGGTTTAGACAATCAGTCTTTTCTCTTGTAATATAAGTTAAGCAGTGATCACTGAGGTCATCTGGCATAGTTCCTACTTTATAAGTAATGTTGACTTTCTTTATGAATATCCAGTCTAGGATACTCTCTTTTTACTGGGCTTATTAAATCTTGTTGTAGAGGTAATGGATTGGGTAAAACCATATAGGTTTATGAGAGAGGAGGGATTTTCAGCATTAATAGTATTCCAATCTATATTAAAGTCACCAAGAATTATAGTTTCTTGGGGGTAGTTGGTAGAAACCCAACTGAGAAAGTCTTCTAAGATGGGTATGTTGTTACCTGGAGGTATGTACATGCAGATGATGTAGAGGGATTTATTAGAATTTAATTGGAGTTTGGTGATAATGGCTTCTACCTTACTATCCTGGGTTGGACAGGCGGGTAGGGTAGAGATATTGAGGTGATTCTTAGACAGAATTGCTACTCCACCACCTTTTTGTTTAGTTCGGTCAAGTCTTAGTATATTGTAGCCTTGTGGTATAATTTCAGTATCTTTGGTGACTGGCTTTAGCCACGTCTCTATAAGGCAGAGAATGTCAAAACAGTGTGTGTCAAGGAGGGTGTGTAGGAAGGGCACTTTGTTGGTTACACTTCGTATGTTAAGATGTCCTATTAGGAGGGTATTATTGAAGGTTGGTCTAGATACTTGAGGGGAGTGATGTGTGGGGCCAGGGTTGGGGTGAATGTCACCATCTTGTAAGGTGGGGTTATCTGGTTTGTAAGTAAAGTTACTCTTAAGAAGAGTAGGCAGTTTCATTTTTTTGTTTTCTGAGGGTAAGGCATAGTTAAGGTGAGAGTGCCTATGAAACTTAGGTAGAAGGTAGCTAGGGGTGGAATTAACATTTAAGAATGAAGTGAGAGAATTGTAAAAAGAAAATGTGTGTTTCTGTATGTAGTTAGGCTGAATATTAAGTGGGTTTTCAAAGAAGGTAAGAAGGTAAGCTGAGAATAAAGTGGTTGGGAGAAGGACTGAGAGTATAAGTAGGGTAGGTAAGTGTGGAGCCATTTTAAAAGTGAAACTAGTTAGAAGTAGTTTTAGAGTAAAGGTACAAGGTATGGATTTTAGAGGTGGTTTTATATATGTAACTCAAAAATATTAAGTGGAGAGCTAAAGATATTAAATGGTATCGAAAGAGGAGAGCTGCTTTGAGATGTTACATTTTCACCCCTTTATACCTAATGGAAGCCTAAATATCTATAATAAATAATGCCATCTGGAAATCTTTTGAGTCTGCTCATGGAGGGGGGGGGCATTGTACTTCAAATCCCATTTGCTGAGTACCAAGAACTTATATCAAATGTGTTATACTTTCCTTGATTTTATGCAACACTGCCTTATCTCTTTCTCTGCACCTGGGATATTAACTACAGCAATATATGCTGCCCTGGAAAAGTTTTTGACTAAGATAAATAAACACTGCTACATCTTAGTAACATCAGCATCTCATATAAAAAAAATATGTGTTTTGATGACTGCTTCCATAAGAGACATATGTACTTTCCTTTAGCTTTTTCTTCACTAGGCAGCTTTCTAGTCCAGTGCTCCACAAAAATTCATTTCACCCTTCCTGATGCCCTGTATCAGATTAAATTCTAATTTATGCTGACTATCTTCTACTTTTAAGAGTCTCACATTCTACCTCTAAGTTACAAAATGCTTCTACAAGACAACTTTATTAACATTTCCTCTTGGTTCTCCCATATTAAATTAACTGCTAGTTCCACCAAAACAAAATCAGTAGTCTTGTTTTATTCCTTCAGTATCTGCCACAACCTGAGCATGCAGTATGTCTGACTCTTCAGGTATTCATTGTCACAGGCTCACTCCTAGCAATAGCTAGATGTTCTGCTGGAACCTTTTGTACAGTCCATTCTCATGCTAAAAGTTCTGTTTTCAAGATTAATAACAAAAACAGATCAAAATCCCAATAGCAATGCTATTTGACAGGGTTAATCAAAGAAAAAATGCTGAACTGTTCCCAAAGAACATCAACAAACACAAAATTACAAGGAACAAAAGGTTTTAGAGTCATAGCACTAAGACTTATCACACAATTACAACATAAGAAATAGCATCAAAATTACAACATAAGAAACAGTTACAATAAAATTGCCCTAGTACATATGCACAGGTATGGAAGGAATGCAAATTATTTATGTTTTTGAACTAATGTTGCAAATAAGGATGAATGCACCAACAATGATTGGTTTGAATGAAACAATTAGTATTAGTGGGGTCTTAAAACTCAGACCAACAAAGTTATAAACATATTTTTATAGTATTATTAGTACTGTGTATGAGTGTGTGTGTATGTGTGTGTGTGTGTGTGTGTGTGTGTGTGTGTGTGTGTGTGTGTGTGTACACTGATTAATAATTTAGTGCAGGCAAAATCGAATATATTGGCAAATTTCTTTTTTTTCCAAAAATATTTTTATTACATTTTGTTAATAAACATGGACATAAAGTATTAAAAATAAACAATATAAAATTATACTATATGCAAACATCCATAATAAACATTATTTTCTTCCAAGAAAGGTAATCAATATTTATCTAACAGTCTTTCCAAGTTTTGGCAAGCTAGTCTTTTGTGTGTTACATTTGATGATCTCTGATAAATAGTTTGCATTTCTTTTTTACATACAGATTTTGCTATTGAAATAAGCTCAGTAAACATAAGATCTTGCTTATTTTTCCAGTTCAATGTAATTATTTTTCGAGCAATAGCTAGAATTAATCAAAGAACAGGTAACTGATGTCTACTTGGGGTAGGGACATTGAATAATATCAAAGAGCTAGTAATTTGACAGTTATCAGACCACAGGGCTTTTGCAAAACGTCTAAAATCACTCCAGTATTGTGTGAGAGTTCTACATTCGATGAACATATAAACCCAGTTGACTTCAAGAATATAATCACACCTCCAGCATTTGCTTTCATTACTCTTGGTTATAAGGTCAATTTTTTGTGGAGTGTAAAAGCTTCTATGAATAAATCTCCAGGTGTATAGTCTCCAATATAAATTTTTATTGAACTTAATAACTGTTTCTTATTATCATTAGAGAAAGGTTCACCATTAAGAACTACACCATATGAATAGTTGTATCAATCTTGGTATAATATCAGTTTATTCTGAACAAACTGTCTTAAAGATTGAATTATAATTGTTGTTAATTATACTTTTGAAAATATAAAATATTATTATATAAACAATATTCATGGAAACTGGGTTTCTGAGTTCTCAGAAGCTAGAGGTGTATATGGATGAAAAGGAGGTAAAATCAATGATTGTATGTAAAATAAAATCTCATTCCATTTATTCTTAATACTTATTCCTAGATAATCTATCTTATCATTTGCAAATTGATATTTATTTTCTTATTGATTAAAGGTGTTTTGGTTTTATTTTGATTTTGATTAAAATTGAGCCCTGAGATTTTTTTTTTCAAATACAGTTATGGCATTCATGATATGTTGTAAAGAGCCTACTATGTCACTGGATGTTAGTAGAATATCATCAGCAAAAAGATGAACTTTTGGACAGTATCCCTCATTAACTCTTTGGGTTATTTCTAATAAAGCAAAAAATAATGGGGATAGAGGGCAACCTTTAAGAAAAACAAAAAAGTACAGAAGCTAACACAGCTGAAGGTAAAACAATAAACTTTAATGCACACAAAGACTGTTCTAAACTAGTAACAAATGCAGTTAAATACCATAGGTTAATTAGTCAATTAAAGTAGTCATAAAAGCATCAATTATCTAAGAGAAAAATGTCACAACAAGAAAGCAGGCAAATGAAACATATAAAAAAGATAAAAAAATATATAAAACATATGTATAGAAAACAATCCTATACTCAGTGTTTGAGAGGTCTAACTTTTAAAAAAGGCTTAAGAGAGACAACTTCATTAAGACCTGGTATTTTATCAGCATCAAGAGACAGAATCCATTTTGATTCTGTGCGATTCCTAAGATCTCCCCCTCTTAAACTCTCAGGAATGATCTCTAGCGCAAGGAATTTAAAATGATGTTCCTGTCCATGGCACATAATATGCTTAGCAAGGGCATTGGTGTCCTTCTTATTTCTAATGTCTCTCTGATGTCCTAGCACCCTGTCCTTGAGTTGTCTGTTACTCATGCCTACATAAAAAGCATGGCAGAAAGTGCAGTAGCTAAAATAAACAATTTTCTTAGTCCTGCAATCAGCATACAAGTTTGTGTCTATTTTAAAGTGCATATTAGGGTGCATGTAAGTAGGACTAGAGTATATAAACTTGCAGGTTATGCAATTCCTGCATTTAAAAGTACAATGCCTCTCGGACTGTAAAACCT
The DNA here is from genome assembly GCF_019279795.1 of Protopterus annectens. NCBI lineage: Eukaryota > Metazoa > Chordata > Ceratodontiformes > Protopteridae > Protopterus > Protopterus annectens. Next base: position 244,834,097 of record NC_056725.1, on the reverse strand, counting down.
TGTTAAAAGTAGAAGTAGCACAGATGCCTTTTCAAGGATCTGTTATTTTTAAAAGAAAAGTGTGGAACAGTATCTATGGCGTTTCTTAATTCATCTACAGTATCCAAATTGCTCCAGTTCCTTTTGACAATATCACATATACTACTAACATACTAACATCAGAAGAATATGTGAGAGGAAACCTAATCAATCCTGTCCTTTGTTCTATAGCTATGGCTTCAGTGTTAGGTGCAGCAGCGTAATAAGGCCTGTATTTGCCCCATCTCACCTTATACGCATCAGTAATACAACTGTCAATATCCTTTTCCTTGTAGCCTCTATCTAGAAAATCCATTTTCAAGGTCCCCAGGGCCTCGGCAAGCTGTTCATCATTATTATGGAGTCTCATGACCCTGTACACCTGCCCCTTAACAACATTTTGGGTAACATGCCTAGGATGCATGCTATCTCTATGGAGCAGATTATTCTTTATTGTGGGTTTCCTATAAATACTAGTTACTAGGCTAGTCAAATCAGTTTTGTTCACCTTAACATCAAGAAATTCAATTTCATCAAAAGAATATTTAATAGTAAATCTTAAAAAAATCTGTAGACTGATGTAGGAACTCTATAAACTGAGCGAGACTCTCAACTGACCCACTCCACAACAAAAAAATATTGTCAACAAATCTTACATACCATAAGATATGTTCAGAGAAGCCCTCAGCTTGAAATAAGATGTCTCTCTCCCATTGTACCAACACAAGATTGGCGTAGCTGTTGGTACAAGCTGTGCCCATTGCCATGCCAACCTTTTGTGCATACAATTGATCTTCAAACAAAAAGACATTGTTTTCTAAAACCAGTTCTAAAAGGGCACACATTCAATTGATCTTGTCCTCAGTAAAACAATGGTTGACATGCATAAATTTCCTGACATTTTCTATACCCCAAGTAATGGGGCTCACAGTAAAGAGTGACTCTACATCCATTGTCACTAAAAGATAATCAGCACTCAAATCAGAAGTAGCCATATATAATCTTTGTAAGAAGGTCCTAGTATCTTTTAGGACGGTGTCACAAGTGACCAACAGAGAATGCAAATTCTTTTCAATGTAAATAGAAAGTGGTTCGGTTACTCAACCTTTCCCAGACACTACCGGGCACATGGGTGGCAGTGTTAGATCTTTATGCACTTTGGGTAAGCCATAAATGATCGGTATAAGTGGTTGCTGTACCTCAAAATATTTAAACAACTTATTATCGATCATACCCGTCATAAGCAGATCGAAAATAAGGAAGGAAACCTTCTTGGTCATACCATAAACAGCAGTTTTAAAAATACAGACATAAGTGGTGTCATCACACAACAATTTATGCATTTGTGTTTGACATAAGTCCTTGTCTAACACAACAATTCCACCACCCTTATCTGCTGGTCTAATCTCTAAGGATTTCAAGTTCTTGAATTCATTGAGGGCTGCATATTCATCATTATTAAGATTAAAGTATCTCTTCTTTCCATTAGATTCAAATTCTCTTCTTATTTGCTTCTCACAAGTCTGAATAAAGGTCTCTGTCTTGGCATTGGGTGGTGGGATAAAAGTGCTGGGTTTTCTAAAGGAAGCAGTGTCATTGTTAACAGTGTCAGGTAGCATTGCTTTCAATGTAAGAGGCCTACCAAACAATCTAAGATCAGTTAAGACACTAGTTAGCTCGGCTTCTCTGGCAGGGATGAATGATAAACCTTTGTTCAGCAATGCTAACTGTGCAGCAGTAAACTGTACAGAGGAAATATTAAAAACTAAACTGTTTACCTCCTTTTCCATTAGCCTGTTAGGTTCACATTCATTTCTGTACTTGGGAGGCGATAGAGTCTGCCCTTCCTCCCTTGATTCTGTGACCTGTCCCTGATAGGAAAAGGGCTCTGCAGTTGAAAAGAAGTGATAGCCCTAGGTCTGGCTCCAGTGTTAACATTAGTAGTGGAGTCACCATTATCGTCAGAATGGGACTTCCTTTTTTTATGAAGATGTATCAGGAGTGCTACCTCAGCGGTACTATGGTGGTGTGATGACTCAGCTCCGCTTCAGGTCGACTGAGACAGTTCTATGGAGTTGGCATTCGTGGCTCCTTCCATTAAAGATACAGGCTGATTCAGAGATTTCCTGGTAGTTTCACACAAAGGATCCGATGTTTGTGGTGCGTCTTCCGAGTTCATGGCTGGTGGGGGGTTACTTCTACCCCATGCAAAAACCTCTCCAGTAGTAAAATCCTTGATGTTGCATTGCAATTTCTTTATTTTCGTGGACTGTACCTCTTCTCATAAGCCAGGATGTTGTCATAGAGGTTATCAAGTTTGTCCCCCATAATATCAGCAGGAAAGGAACTATAAATTTCATCCTGCAGAACTGAGATCTGACATTGCAATTCTTTCTCTTCTGGAAGAAAGAACTCTATAAGAAGTTCCAAGCAGCCAGTGCTTGCTTGCAAGTTAAATGACTGCCATTTCATCAGCAGGTCTGGATATACATTACCATAGCTAGGCATATTGAGAATTCTTAGGCCCCTAGGTACAACCTTATGCTTTAAAGATGCTTCCAGATGAAATCACTGCCATTGAGCCCTTTAAATTTATAAAGCTTGTTTTCCAGTTCTTTAAATTTGTTCATGAAAAGTGGGTAAGTCTCGTCTATATCCAAATCATCTGTAGAAGTCAAGGTAAGGTCAGTAACAAGGAGGGAGTTAGACACAATTTCCATAATGTTGTTAAGGCGATCACTAGCCACTTTGTTGACAGAAGAAGCTTTCCTGGCAGGATTAAAACTCAGTTCAACATCATTGCCTTTTGCCATGCTTTATTCTCAATCAAGAGATCCAAAAGTGTAAAAGGTATGCTGAGAATAAAAATAGATCAGTACAGGTAGGTAAATTTATTTATTCATTGTTTATTTTAGTTACTGCACTTTCTGCCATGCTTGTTATGTAGGCATGAGTAACAGACAACTCAAAGACAGGATGCTGGAACATCAGAGAGACATTAGAAACAAGAAAAACACCAATGCCCTTGCTAAGCATATTATGTGCCATGGACAGGAACATAATTTTAAATTCCTTGTGTTAGAGATCATTCCTGAGAGTTTAAGATGGGGGATCTTAGGAATCGCACAGAATCTGCAGAGCAAAAATGGATTCTGTCTCTTAATGCTGATAAAATACCAGGTCTTAATGAAGTTGTCTCTCTTAAGCCTTTTTTAAAAGTTAGACCTCTCAAACACTGAGTATAGGATTGTTTTTTATACATATTTTTTAAATATATATTTTATCTTTTTTATATTTTTCATTTGCCTGCTTTCTTGTTGTGACATTTTTCTCTTAGATAATTGATGCCTTTATCACTGCTATAATTGACTAATTAACTTATGGTATTTAACTGCATTTGTTACTAGTTTATAACAGTCTGATGAAGCGGTGAGAGCACACCTTGAAAGCGCTTACTCTCTTTTGTGTGCATTAAAGTTTATTGTTTTACCTTCAGCTGTGTTAGTTTCAGTACTTTTTTGTCTTTCTTAGTAGTTACTTGTTACTGTACCGATCTATTTTTATTCTCAGCATACTTTTTACACAATAGAGGGCAACCTTGTCTAGTTCCATTATGAATTTTTACTGGGGATAATAGAGATGAACCGATCTTAACAAATTCTTTAGAATCACTATAAATATTTAATATCAGTTTAGTAAAATCTGAAGTAAAGTTAAATTCTTTAAAGATTTTTTGTAAGTATGACCAACTAAGGGAATTGAATGCCTTATCAATATCCAGACTAATAATAGTTAATTGTTACTTGGTTTTGTTTGCAATGTCTATTAGAGATAGTAGCTTAATAATATTGTCATGTACTTTTCTATGTAAGATAAAGCCAGTTTGAGCAAAGTGTATTAGACTGGGTAATATATGCTTTAGTCTTTTGGCCAGGATAGACATGAACATTTTATAATCAATAGTTCACAATGATATGGGTCTATAGGATGTACATAGTTGGGGGTTCTTACCTTGTTTCAGAATGGGGGAAATTGTTGAGTACTTCCACAAGGGAGGGAAAGTTAAGTCTTGTTTAACCATGGAGAACTTTATTGTGTGCTCTGGAAGAATTTTATATATTTCTGGGATTATCCAATCTAACCCTGGGACTTTATTATCCTTCAGATTTTAACTTGTTCTTTCAATTATACTAAGGTTATTTTTCTATTTCGGGTACTATTTTGTTGTTTTGATAATTTAGTCTTGATATTTTCTTGTAGAAATGTATATATTACATTGTCTGAATCTAGTGGTGATTGCATGTCATTGATTGACAGATAATGATTTCTAAAGGCTTCTAATATATCTCCTAAATCAGTTGTTCTTTTTACTGTGTTATTATTCTTGTATTTAATTTCATTAATGTGATTTTGGTTATTAATTTGTTTGGATCTGATAGCTAGTTTATGTAAATGTCTGGGGTTTACTGAATATGACTCTAGTTTAATCTTTTCTAAACTTATAGCAACCTTATGATTCAATATTTCTAAATATTTGTGGTTTAGCTTAGAAATTTCAGTAAGTACTGCTTTATGCTGGGATGTTGGCATAATGGTTAAGGTGTTTACCTTACAAGCACAAGGTGCAGGGTTTGACTCTCACATGGGGTAATTGGCTAAGCTGAAAATGGCCCACAATGGCAGTTAGCCTAGTACTAATCTATGAATCATTTGATTTTAAATTTAGTTTCAGCTTATCTATTTTGGCTTGTAAATCAGAAAGTTTCTTGTCTCATTCCTTTCTCCTTTCAAAATACCAAGCTTTAACTCCACTAAAGATGTGAACTTTTAATGCATCCCAGAGTGTATCTGTTACTTCACCATTATTCGTAAAAATAAAAATACTAGGCACCAGATAAAGCAACCAATGACATAAATATAACAAACTTGTAAAAAAAGAGACGTCAGTGGCACACAGCAGGAATATTTATTGATAAAGACAAAGAAAGTAAGTGCTTTAGTGGACAAATCCTGCTTCTTCAGACTAACATTAAATTAAAATAGCAAAGCATTTAAAAAGATTCCCTAATCATAAACCAACCAATGGGAGGCAAGACATTAATCACTAAAAGGAGTATTAAAGTGCTAGTGCAATATGAAAAACATATATATCTCCAAGGCTGTAATATCTAGTAAGGCACAAAAATCATTAAACAATATACCTAAAATATATAGACATATATACGTGTGTGTGTGTGTGTGTGTGTGTGTGTGTGTGTGTGTGTATATATATATATATATATATATATATATATATATATATACACACACACAAATATAATATAAATCACATTCAAATACAGAGCATATAGATGATGTATACATATAAAAACATATGATATATGTATATTTTTATACGTATACGAAATACTGACTGTGGAACATGCATAGAGATTCTGAAGAAGCGGTGTTTGTCCACAAAAGTGCTTACTTTTTGTGTCTTTATCAATAAATATTCCTGCTGTGTGCCACCAACGTCTCTTTTTTATAACTTCACCATTATTGTTGTTTTCCATAAATGCATTTATTTCTTCTAATAACTACTCCTCAAAACCTTTTAACTTAGTAACATTTTCTGGGATTCTTTGAAAAATTATATGTTTTTTCACAATCAAATTGAACAAAAAGGCATTGTGGTCAGAGAGTGGACATGACTGTATTGCAACATCACTTATTTTAGAGTAAAGAGTGTTAGACACAAAAATCTCATCAATATTAGTTTGTGTGCCGAATCAGAAAGAATAATGAGTGCATTGAAGTGAATTTTGAACTCTTAAATTATGTATGTCTCTAAAATTCATTGAGGCTGTAAAACTGTTTACCTTTTTAGCTTGTGTTGTTAGTTTAACCTTACTATTTTAGAGGTGTCTTCATCTGATAACAAGCAATTGAAATCTCCCACCAGAATAATTTCTCCCTTTGCATGTAAAGTAATGAGATCTAAGTATTTCTTCACATATTTAGTTCCTAGACCAGAAATCCAATATTAGTTTACCAGTGTGAAGCATTTATTATTAACGTCTAGCAATACTAAGCTTAACATTCCGTCTTTATCTGAAAAGGTGTTTAAAATTTTAGGTAGTGCATAAGTATTATTCTATAGTATAAGAGCACCTCTCCTTTTGGCTCTAAAGCAGGAATCCATGAGAACTGTAAAACCATTAAATGATCATCATCTTCTTTCAGCTGTTCCCGTTAGGGGTCACCACAGCAGATCACCTGTTTTTATTTCTTCCTGTCCTCTGCATCTTGCTCTGTCACACCAACCATCTGCATGTCCTCTCTCACCACATCCATAAACCTTATCTTAGGCCTTCTTCTTTTCCTGTTACCTGGTAACTTCATCCTTAGCATCTTTTTCCCAATATACTCAGCATCCCTCCTCAGCACATGTTCAAACCAACGTAATCATGCCTCTCTGGCTTTGTCTCCAAACCTTTCAACCTGGGCTGACCCTCTAATATACTTATTCCTAATCCTGTCCACCCTCGTCACATCAAGTGCAAATCTTAACATCTTTAATTCTGCCACATCCAGCTCAGATTCCTGTCTTTTTGTCAATGCCACTGTCTCCAATCCATATAACATAGCTGGTCTCACTACCCTCTTGTAGACCTTCCCTTTCACTCTTACAGGTACTCATCTGTCACAAATCCCTCCTGACACTCTTCTCCACCCACTCCATCCTGCCTGTACTCTCTTCTTCACCTCTCTTCCACACTCACCGTTACTCTGAACTATTGACCCAAGTATTTAAACTCATCCACCTTCACCACCTCTACTCCTTGCATCCTCACCATTCCTCTATCCTCCCTCTCATTCACACACATATATTCTGTCTTAGTCCTGCTGACCTTCATTCCTCTTCTATCTAGAGCATATCTCCATCTCTCCAGGGTCTCCTCCACCTGTTCCCTACTCTCACTACAGATCACAATGTCATTTGCAAACATCATAGTCCACGGGGACTCCTGTCTGATCTCATCTGTCAACCTGTCCATCACCATTGCAAATAAGAAAGGGCTCAGAGGTGATCCTTGATGTAACCCCACCTCCACCTTAAACGCATCCATCACTCCCACCGCAGACCTCACCGCTGTCACACTACCCTCGAACATATTCTGTACCACTCTTACATACTTTTCTGACACTCCTGACTTCCTCATACAATACCACAACTCCTCTCTAGGCACCCTGTCATATGCTTTCTCTAAGTCTACAAAAATACAATGCAACTCCTTCCGACATTCTCTGTACTTCTCCATCAACACTTTCAGAGCAAAGATTGCATCTGTAGTGCTCTTTCCTGGCATGAAACCATACTGCTGATCACTAATCATCACATCCCTTCTTAACCTTGCTTCCACTACTCTTTCCCATAACTTCATGCTGTGACTGATCAGTTTTATCCCTCTGTAGTTACTACAGCTCTGCACATCACCCTTATTCTTAAAAATCGGTACCAAAACACTTTTTCTCCATTCCTCAGGCATCCTCTCACTTTCCAAGATTTCATTAAACAATCTGGTTAATAGCTCCACTGCCATTTCACCTGAACACATCCATGCTTCCACAGGTATGTCATCTGGGTCAACAGCCTTTCCAATCTTCATTCTCTTCATAGCTATCCTTACTTCCTCCTTGCTAATCCATTGTACTTCATGATTTACTATCCCTACATCATCCAACCTTCTCTCTCTCTCATTCTCTTCAATCATCAACCCCTCAAAGTACTCTTTCCATCTCCTCAACACACTCTCCTCGCTTGTGAGTATGTTTCCCTCATTATCCTTTATCACCTTTACCATGATAATTTTTGCAAATCCTTCTCCAGCAAGTGGGTTTCCTGCAAGAAGATTATCTGAGCTCTGTGCATTTTAATGAATTTAATTAAACCAGCTCTTTGGACATTGTTATTTAAGCCATTAATATTTAATGATAAGCATTTATATATCATCATTTGTTAAAGTTATATTTAGAGCATCAACAATACCTTCCAAGTATAATGACTTGAAGTAATTCATGAAGTTATGTATCATGGATGAGTCAAACATCTTTAGAAACAAATTCTGAAACCAATAACTAAGAAAACATACATATATGTAACCTAAAGTTCCAGGTTTAGTTAATACATTAACTAAACCACCCTTTAACACCATCTCCCACACCAAAAACATACATAAATAGCTTCTGCTTTAAATGTAGTATATACAAACAGTAAAGCATTTCTAAGGTAACTTAAACAAATATGAACATAAAAAGTCCATCAGCCAGTCACAGTGGATTCATATGTAATATTGTGTAAACCACTACTAGGTACTGGAAAATAAGGAATCAGTTTCACCAATTAACCTAGTTGCTTTATCGGCATAAGCTTCTATTACCTATATATTTTATACCTGTAGTATAGTCTCTTGTGTTTATAACTATAGCAATACAGAAAGAAAAAAAAAGGGGGACCATATGTTGGTCTATTAATACTAATTGAACAGAATAGAGTGACCTAGAACATTTTAACAATCCATTCCTACAGTGTATGTGGTCATGCAAAGATTTGAATCATAGTATCATAACTATCATTGCAACTGAGTCTGATTATATTGCTTTAAATCTGCATCAATGAGAATACCTAATATAGATTAATGTTGCTTAAGCATGAAAGCAGCAGAAGGAAAATGAGACTCAATCCTATATATATATATATATATATATATATATATATATATATGTATATCTTTGCATTCAGAATATTACATAAATTGGTTGTTTAAGTAGTCAAATGTTAATATATTATCATTTAGGGCATGCTATCAAAGCAAAGAATGGTATCCTGTCAGACTTCAGTGTTTCAAAGCAACAGACATATAGTAGCATTAAAATGCAATTTTCCTCATTAGACTAGTAAAATAATCACTCCATTAAAGTCCTAGCTTGTTAAAAGTACATATTTAAAGTGATTCCATACCTTTAGATGCATAAAAGATGAAAACAACAACCAAAAAAAAAAGTTACTTTTTCTTCTAGTTTCATTTTCAGCTTTACTTCCTGGTTTCTGAGATATGCATGAGTTCAAAGGTCATGTGATGTCATCACTCACTGTATTCCTGCCTCCAGCTTCTCTAGCTTGCTGCTAGTGCCCTGTAGATGCTTGTGCATGTAAAGAAACATTCACAGAGGCTTAGAAAAGGCATTTTTGGCGGGAATTTCAAACAACTAAGTTTTCTCCATTCTAAAGAAGCATAAAAAGTGCATGAGCAGCCTCCACAGTGAAAAAAAGATGAACAGCTCTTCTCTAAAAATGTTGGGAAAGTAAGATTTTTCTCATAAATCAATAATTTACATCCCTTAAACTAAATTAGGTTAAGAGTTAAAATTAGAGCATTTAGTTAATGTAAAGCACTGAATGTTGATATATTACACTAAGAAATGCAGATTTTAACTAAAGACATATATATTAATCATGATATGATCATCTTTCAAAAATATCAAGAGGAAACAAAACTATCTTAAGTTAACCATCTCCTAAGGGAACTTTTATTGTGGGGATTCCATACAGTGTAATCATAATAGACTAAACAGTAAACTCTAAAGTGTTACCTCACCACTAACACACATGAATGCTTTACTTTGGAAATCATGAATTAATAGTAAGATAGCATGACTTTTGTATCCCAAATGAATATATAATGAAGTTAACTGCTCCCCGGTTATAGTAAACATATGGTATGAAAGAAGAAGAAGAAAAAAAGAAAGATAAAAAAATATACACACACACACACACACACACACACACACACACACACACACACACACACACACACACAAATATGTACATACAAACACACATACACACACAGACACACACACACACACACACACACACACATATATATATATATATATATATATATATATATATATATATATATATATATATATACACACACACACACACACACACATACATACATGTATACATACATAGATATATGCCTATGCCTATGCAAAATAAAGACCTTTGTTTTGTATATGTATTCCAATAAAATATTATGTAAAATAAAGACACTTTACCTTTGCTTTGTGTATATATTCCAATAACACATTAAGTAAAGAGTTCTGCAAGAAAGTATTTAGTATTATTTGATAACAATTCTATTTGTCTTTTAATTTTTTTATTTTCACTTTCTTTGACAGTCCAAGTGTTCTTAGTTGCATGTCTTGTCAGAATCTGTGTAGACTATTCCATGTCCTCTATATCAGTTACTATTTTTTTCTTGTGAATAAAGTCCAAAGCCCCTGACAAAGATCTTCTCACCTTCTGGTAAAAATATTTTTATCCTAGAGGGAAAGAGAATTTGTGCTTTGATGTTAACTTTTTTAAGAGATTTTATCAAGGGAACACATTCTTTCCTTCTAGATATGACAGAAGAAGTATAGTCATTGTCAAAATGAACGAGTTTGTCCTTTATCTTGATGGGAGAATTATTCCACGCAGACTTCAGAACCAAATCCTTATCTTGGTAGGACAAAAATCTAATAATGAGGGATCTGGGGTTAGGAGAAACTGTTGCTAAAGCAGGTTTTGCTAGAGACCGGTGAGCCCTCTCTATACCAAAGGAAATGTCTTTAGGAAGATTTAGTGCTGTTGGAAGCCAATTATTAAGAAAGTGTATCATATTAGTCCCCTATTCCTTTTCTGGTACTCCATAGATTCTAATGTTATTTCTCTATGACCTACTTTCTAGGTCTTCCAGCTTTTCTGTTCGTTTTGTATTCTGTTTCAAAATAAACTCATTTTGACTTTCACATTCCATCAGTCTGCCATCCATATCTGTTACAAATTCCTCGATGGAAGCAATTTGTTCAGAATGCTTTTTAGCCATTTCACTAAGAATGCCCAGCTGCTTACTACTGTCTTGTTTAATAGTATCTATTTTATTCTCTAGTTTGTCCATTTTTATAGATAGTTCTTGACGTTATTAATGTTTGCAGCTCCTTCTTTACCACACTGTCCTGATGAGAGTTCTTTGAGTTACTCATACTTGGATTTCTTGAGATAAAACTTCTTGACAGGAAAAAATAATAAAAACTTATGTTTTAGTACTAATTTTTGAAAAATAATAAAGGACATGCATTCACAAATCCTCTGATATACTTTTGGATTAGTATTTCCAAAAATTAGATTACATTTCTTGTCAGAATAAAAATCTTATAAGCAGAGCTAATGTTTAGTGCTGCTAGCAATCTGGCATCTTGGCCATGCCCCCTATTGGCTAATTTCTAACCATGCATGAGCAAAAGGGGCACATGCTTGATATTGCATTTGTATGTTGTATGGTCCATAGCTACATATATAATTTGTGCAACAGATCACTGGTATGCAAAATATAGATTTAACTGCCAGAATAAACAAAATTAGTGTTGATGTGATTGGTAAATTTGGATTGCTTAATTGTGCACCAATAAAGACAATTACAGCCTCATGCTCTTCCATATACATTGGCCTCACTCACAATAGTGACATTTTCCTATGCTTTCTAAAGTAGAGGTAGATCTAAAAATAATGTTAAACCCTGGCATAACAGAAAGTGTAGCTGATCTGATTAAGTGTTGTGCATCAAAGGCCACAGGCATGAAGAAAACTGGCTGTGTGTGGCTACAAGTTAAATTAAATACAATGAAAAAGGTTTATTCTTTTTAGAGAAGAAGACATAGCAATTAAACTTGTCAGTGCAAAATGAAGGAAGTTAGTAAAACTGACAGCTTTCATTAATGCTATGGGATGATTCTGTTTCAGTGGTCTGCCATTTGGTACCATGAAATGAATTGAGTAATTCAACAGGTTAGATGGTATTGGATGGCAGCTTTGTATTTGGTCCTGAAAAAGAACTAAATAACTTATAGTTAGAGGCAGTCCTCCAATTTATCAAAAATACTCTGGTTTAAAACTAAACCATGACAAGTGCTGTTTTGGAAAGACTTTGCTTTTGTACTTTGGTCAGAAAATTAATAATAGTGGAATCAGACCAAATGCAAGCAAGTTAAGAGCAAAAACTGAGTTACAAAATCCTTTTTGGGTCAGAGAGTTAAGACAGACCCTAAACATAATGAACTCATTGGGCAAGTATATGCCAAATTCATTAACTGTGATGTCTCCTTAACTGACTTGCTAAAAATGAATGCACCCTGGTCAAAAGAAAATTTGAAGCCCAAACTTTCAGCAAATGCAAATGAATGCATACAACAGATCCATTCCTAGCATACATGATGCCTTTAAACTAACAATAGTGAGTGCTGATGCTAGTATCTATGACCTAGGAGGACCCTCGCTCCAAATGTTTAAACACAAATTACATTCTTTTGCCTGTTGATCCAGAATGCTAATTGAGTCAATTAGAGCTAATCACATTTTGAAAATGATTGCCTTGCAACTGAGTGAGAGTATGTGAATTTTTTTTCCAGATACCTATTAAAGCTTGAGAGTTTCCTGCTCCAGCCCGATCTATCAAAGCTTCTGAGTTTCCTGCTACAGACTGACCACAAGCCATTGGTCCTAATGAATGAGTCCTACAATTTAGAAAAAACAATGTGCCTTCCAAGTGCTAAAGGCTGTTAATGAGACTGAGAAACTTCAATGCCAGAGCAATTTATATGCCTAAGTAATGATGCACTGTTCCAGATATTTTATTCAGCGATCATATCATAACGAGCCATTATTTAATGCTAACAAACATATTGCCTTCTATGTGCAGACAGTAATCATAACTATACTACTGACTAGTAAGAGATTAAGAAGGCTAAAGCAAGCTACCCAGAATGCTGAGAACTGCAAGCTGTTACTGAAAATGTGAGAGATGGATGGCCCAATCACAGGAAATAAACCAAACATTTCATGCATAAGGACTAAGCAGTCAGAGCACAACCATCAAAACAAGATGGCTCACTGTTTAATTGATATATAATATCATAATGCTATTTCACAGTAAGTAAAAGTGATATGTCAAATGCAAAGTGGTCATGGGGGTCTCACAAAATGCCAAAATGAGCCAAAATGCCAGTATGGTGGACAAATCTTTATCAGGATATCGCAGATTTTGTATCAAAGTGCCAAATCTGTATTATTCATAAACCATATTAAAAGAGAGGGCCATAGTACCAACTCCTGTACCACATGTTCCTTGGTATGATAGCTACTAACTTCCAATAACTTAAAAGTAAAATCTGCCTCATAGTTGTAAGTTATTACTCTTGCAACACAGAAATAATACATGTATCAATACAAAGATCCAAAAATCAAAAAAAAACTCATTCTTAAGATATGGAATACCTGTTGAACTGGTTACGGACAATGATATACAGTTTATGTTCAGTGAGTTCCAACACTTGTAAATCACTATGGTTTTACTCATACTATGTCAAATCTTCACCATCTGCAATCAAATGGTAATGGGGAGAGAACAGATCAAACAGCCAAGGATAATTAACACAACTTGGTCCTCATAAAGCCCTCATGTCATATCAAGCAACACCATACAGCACTACAGGAAAAAGCTTTTGCAGTTAGTGCTTGGAGGACAAATAAGAACTGACATGGCAATATTAGAGTTATAATCTGAGCCTATTTATTGTGTACAATTCAGTAAAACAAAATGACCAATGAGCCAAAATATCAAATGAAAAGTTTTACAACAGATGTTACTCTGCACATCTATTACCTAGCCTTCAGCCATGAAAATATGACCAGCTAAAATTATTGGAAGAAGAAAGTGAGTCATTGGCAAATTGCAGTGCAGGAAATTAATGAACCAAGACTGCACATGGTGCAAACAGAAGATGATACACAATTAGATAAAATTAGTGACATATTTGAGTTGTGCCTAATGCATCATATATTACCTGATCGAATGTTTAGGTTAGCAAATACCTAAACGTTGACCTGGTGATATCGAAAAATTAAAACAGCAAACGGCCGATTTAACGTAAGGAATGAATTCCCTCGGCTGCAAAAAAAAAATTTAAAACAGAATGAAGTGGGGAGCTTCACCCGCCACACCCCCCTAACTAACTATACCAATTCCAAGATCGATCTACAGTGGAGTAAATGTAATGTCTTTCAGCTTTTCCTGGTTAAGAGTTGCCACAGCAGAACTCCGGCCCGCTAATGATTGGCAGTGGATTTTTACGGTGCCGAGTTACCAGCCCGACACCCAACCTTCAAAGAAGGCAAACCCATTTACGCTCGCACCTACCTGCATGTCTTTAATGTCACTCGACATGCAGACTCCACAGAGAAGGCACTCCAGCTGAGAATCGAATGGGAGAACCTCTTGCTGTGAGGCAACAACTCTAACCACTGCACCACCGAGCCTGGATATTGATCTACAGTAGAGAAAGGGGTAAAAGCCACATAACAGCCAAGGGAATTCTTTCCCTGAGTTAAATTGGCCATTTGTGCTTTTTTACTTTCGCTATTACAAGATCTATGTTTAGGTATTTGCTAACCTAAACATTAGATCAGGTAATAGGAACCCATTCCTAATGATCCTCATTCTGAAGACAGTGTTTCAGAGAACCAACCAAATGAATCTGAGCCAAGAAAACCCATCACCATGCAAAGAAAGGCTGTTACTGTGTCTTCAAAAGTGTTACCTCAACAAAATACTCCAGAGAAGGGAGGAAGTTCAAAATCGAATAAATGTAATGATAGGCTGTATATCATCAATCAAAAACAGCTGCATGTGACTACTCCAGATCCTGTTAGCATTATTCTGTCCAGTGTCTCCACTGGTTTCTCTAGTTCTTGTCTACACTTGTAAACTGCAGAGAACATCAAACTACTGAGTCGCTAGCAGAACTGTGATACAGTAATATGGTCAAATAAGTACCAATACAGTTTTCTTGTTAAATATGTCTTGCTAGTGATATTTTTCCTCAAGTTGTTGTTTCATAAATAATGGTGTTAACTGTATTTGGAAACATTAACAATATGCATTGATATGGTTGGTCCAGCATGTTGAATCCATAGTTCATCTGTTGTGCATACATTTGAACTTCATAATTCTGATACAAGGTTTTCTCTCTTCTTAGGGGGAGAGATGTGATGATAAGTAAAGCCATTAAAGCTGGTATATGTTGTGACTATGTATTATACTCATTGCCATATTCAAACTATTGTATAGCTCTGCCATTTTAAGAGTCTGTGTATCCCATGATGCATTGTACCTTGAGAGTATGGCCAGTGTGTTTATGATGGCTGAAGTGTTAACATCCATTCTACAGAGCTGGCATTTTGTACCGAATAAAACTTACCTTCTTCTTTTTTTCCCAGTTAGGGGTCGCCACAGTGGATCACCTGTCTGCTCATGATTGGCAGTAGATTTTTACAGTGTCGAGTTGCCAGCCCGGTGCCCAACCTTCCACAGAAGGCACACATATGCACACACTCACACCTAGGGCCAATTCAGAGTGTCCAATCCACCTACAGCATGTCTTTGGGATGAAACCGGCGCACCTGGAGGAAACCCATGTGACCACAGGGAGGACATGCAGACTCCGCACAGAAGGCACCCCAGCTGAGGATAAAACCAGAGAACCTCTTGCTGTGAGGTAGCAATGCTAACTGCTGCACCACCGTGGCCGCCCTACAGAATAAAACTTACCACCTTTGCTAAAATGCTGGTATATTCTGGCATTTATATCACTGCATTTGTGATTACTGGGTAATCACGTGTAGTATCACTACCATCAAATCTACTTTATAATATGATATAATATAATATAGTATAATATAATATAATAAATATACTAGAGAAGCCATGGAAATGCATTTTTAAGTTGCAAGTTCAAAGATCAGCAAAGAAAACTTAAGATGTCATACATAGCCATTCGGGAGTGGGGATTACCCAATGGCTCGCATTTCTGCACCTCACTACCTCATTATTTCCACCCTAGGGGTGAGAGGCAGGTTTTTCTGGACAGACCAAAAGCCTTATGGCCCAATTGCTCCCTGTCTGGAAGGTCTTATCAGCTCATTCATTCCTCTGGGAGGTGACAGTTGGAAAAGAAGGAACAGGCCCATCTGTTGAACTCACTGACCATTAACTCCTTTCCTCAAAGCTGACTGTAACCTCTGCATTTGCTGTTGCACATGCATGTGGCACATATGCTATCCTTCCTGGCTAATTGGCACACCCCTGGCAGCATAGGCTTGCTAGATGGACTGTTGCTGGTGATTGCCTATCTGCTTGTAGGTGTTGGCAATGCAGCAAACCGAACCACTTTCCTCTTCACCGGATGAACAAGCTGATAACTGCCACTCATTCCCATCCTTCCTCACCCAACCTCCCACCAGTACCAGTGCAGCTAATTGAAACTGACTATCCAGATCACAGTTGAGGAGTCATCCCTCCATGCCATGGAGAAAGCTATCACACCTACCTGTTTTAAGTGCTTATACAGCTGTCATGCAAATGACATAATGCATGTTCGAGGGGGGCCTCCAGGAGAAAGATGTAGAGTAAATCCAAAGTCAAGTGCAACATGTTGTGGAGCACAAAATGTATTAATTACCATTTGTAACCAGGTAGGTGAGCTGGTCATTTGACCCTTTACATTCCACAACCCAGGCTGCAAAGGAACAGCAGGAAAAAACAAATAGTAACAGTAAGAAGCAACAGCAGCCAAGTAATAATAATTAGAAACATTAACAGTACAAATTTAATATGATCTTGCATAAATAATATTGTGTAGTGCATTGAACAAACAAAAACAAGCACACATACGCACACACACACACACACACACACACACACACACACACACACACACACACACACACACACACACTAGTTACAACAATAACTAAGAGTGTATGATCACCATTCATCAGTTGGTATTTACATTATTTATAATAGGGATTTCATCCTTTTCACTTGCAAATATCTGTGTCTGTGTTAGGAAAGACTGACATATCTTTACATTCTGAAAGTGGCAAAGTGCAAGGAGAACAATCTTCAACATCTCACTGTTTCTACACTGGACTGTGGATTCAGTCACAC
The DNA here is from genome assembly GCF_019279795.1 of Protopterus annectens. Classification (NCBI taxonomy): domain Eukaryota; kingdom Metazoa; phylum Chordata; order Ceratodontiformes; family Protopteridae; genus Protopterus; species Protopterus annectens. Next base: position 244,816,983 of record NC_056725.1, on the reverse strand, counting down.
CCATTTCAGTACCTTGCAACACAGAGGCATTGGATTGAAGGCAGCCACACTATGCCCAGACAAGGTAATGAGATCCTATGACATTCTATTTTAAAGAACTTCATGACCTATTTTGTCTTCCAACCAAACTAACCTGAGGACTTGGATAGAAAGAAACACCCTCGAGTAACACAATGGCAAATACAATAGAACAAAATAAACTAACATGTTTTATTATTTTATAGAAGGTCAAACCTATCACTGCATTTTACATTTCTCCAACAATGCCCTCTCTGTTGGTAAAGATTTGGCTTTCTTTTATCTGAAACCCTATGAAAATTGCCCTTCTAAACTTCTGTCTCCCCATCCATTCACCCATCTACTGCTTACAACCTCTTCCCTTATTATTTTTCTCTAATAGGTCAGGAAAGCTAATATTGCTCTGACCTTCTTTTACTCTGTATACCATGAGGCAGAATTTCACAGAATTACTCCAGCTGTGAGTAGCTGTATTACTCTTGATATTAGAAAGTGTCAAAACCCTAATACGTTTAGAATAGCTCTCCCAAACTAATGATTTGTATCCCCTTAATGAACACTGTTTAATAGACTTACCCCAGGATTCAGTAAACTCCATGCTGGAATAGCATTATTCTGACACAGAGAGAAACATAAAAAACCAAAGTTCCGTACTGGCAAACAAAAATCAAGTCTTTTATTCCAAATAGTTCGTAAAATCCAACAACATGAGTGCTTTCGTCTGCTCCAAGCAGACTTCTTCAGAATAATAAATCAAAGGTGCCTCAGGTTTTTATACAATTCCTAGTTTTAACATCCGGCAGACGGTTCATTGTCACTCTCTAACGTCAGAGACAATGAACCGTCTGCCGGATGTTAGAACTAGGAATTGTATAAAAACCTGAGGCACATTTGCAGAAGTCTGCTTAGAGCAGACGAAAGCGCTCATGTTGTTGGATTTTATGAACTATTTGGAATAAAAGACTTGATTTTTGTTTGCCAGTACGGAACTTTGTTTTTTTACAGTTTGGTTCTTTACTTTATACAGAGAGAAACATACCCATTCAAGTGCAACCGTAGCAGTAGCACGCCTTGCATATTCATGAAGGTGCACTACTGATGTTCATCGTGCATACAGCTGCAGTAATAACATATGGGTTCTCTGCCGTCAGGCGGTCCCTCGGTCGGCCGAATTCCAAAGTCTTGGTCCGGTGTCGGTTGATGTCACTTCTTTTCCTGATGTCAGTGAGGCAGGAGTATATAAGACACAGCCGATGCCATTTTCCCCAGTCTTTTTTGCCGCACGGTGCCCGAAGCAGAAGCAGTTCGCAAGTGCCGGTCGGCCAGCTCCTGAATTTACGAAAAATTTGGAAACCGAAGTCTTCATTAAAGCTAAGTACCCCGTTGGGGAAACTTTTCTTGCCTCAGACCGATGTCAGAAAAAGTTAACAATTGTATTTCTTGTGGGAAGCAAATACCACATAAGGATTTTCATTCCCTTTGCATACCTTGTTTAGGCCCAGACCATGACGTCTCGGGCTGTCTCTTTTGTGCTACTTTCAATAAACGCATTATCAAGCATCGGGTGGAGTTCGCCCAACATTTATTTGGTAAAGCATTTGATTATAAAATGTCGTCGGAGACTCCGACTACTGTTTTGTCCAAAAAATGCAAGGACAAGGACCGACACGCGAGGTCCACGGTCGCCACTGACACCATGCCAAAACCGCCTACACGTGGTCCGGTTCTCAGCGAGACGCCTATGCAGTCCCTGACTACCGACGACACCTCCCTGGGGGGGTCTTCTGTACCCGAGACCGCAGGTACCTCGGCCCATACCCAGACTACAACCACCAAAGCCACTGTGAGCGTTGAGTCTCCTAATGTGGACAGGTCCACTTCCACCCATGGTGTTTTTAGACCCTCATCTTCCTTTTCCATTAAGGCCTTTACTAAGTCCAAATCAGCCAGGCATCCCAAGAGGCCTGTTGCACAGGGCCCATCCACAAGCCCCATGCCTAAAAAACAGATGCTTAAAATGGCTGAGGATTTAATTACTCTTATCAGGTGTTTCCCAACCCCCTCCTGACAAGAGGCCCAGAGTGGAGGAAGATTCTCCCTCTTCTGATCAGGGCTCCATTTTTTCAGAACACTCTGATGTAGAAGAGCAATCTTACTCCCCTTTTGAAGATTCTGATGCAGAGCAATCCATTCCTTCTGTATCTCCCCCTGAGGATTATTCTTTTGGGAAAACCTTGCACACTTTGAGGGAACACTTCCATTGGGAAGGCCAAGACTTTTCTGATTCCAAGAAAAGACTGAGGGAATTTCTTTTGTTACCTCAACACAGACCTCTGGCGATACCTCCTGTCTTGGATGTACTTGATGATGTTTATTCGGAGGCTTGCCTTAACCCGGATTCTCTGCCTCCTGCCCCAGTCAAGCCTGATAGGTACTACAGAGTTCCTAACTCTCACCAATTTCTTTTCAAAAGCCATAATGCTGACCCTGAAACCATTTCTCAAGGCCCCAAGGGAATGAAGGCCTCTACTGCTAAGAATCCACTTCCTTCCGAAAGAGAGTCAAGATCCTTAGAAAGATGGGGAAAAAAGGTATATACCTCGGCCACCCTAGCCATGAGGGCCTTAAATTGTCAGTTTCATATGCTTAAATATCAGCAGTTTCTGTTATCACAATTAAGAAATAAAATGTCTCAACCTGAACAACCAGATTTGAAGGAGTTGCAGGATATGATGCATAGTGCAGAACAAGTGGGTAAACACACCTTACAATGTGGTTATGATGCCCTAGAGGCCTCAAGTAGAGCTGCAGTTACAGGATCAGTCATTCGTAGGCATGCATGGCTTAGGGAACAAATCTTGCCTGATCATGTGAAAGCTAAGTTACTAGATGCTCCTTTACAAAAGGATGTGCTATTTGGTACTAATGCTGAGGAGATACTATGGAAAATGGAAGAAAAAGCCAAATCTATGCAAACTGTCAAAGCTTTTCTACAGGTTCAACCACCACGTTTTAGCAGAAATTGGCCTTCTAAAAACTGGTCCTTTCCATCCATGGACAGGCCCCAAAGAGGAAGATTTAGGTGCACAAGGGGCAGAGGTCAATCACAAGGATCTTATAGAGGCAGGCAATGGCAAGCTCCAGCACCAAGAGGTGGTGAAAACGGTGCACAGCAATACAGGAAAGAAACCCAATGACTTCCTCCTTTCCATGCCAAGCAAGTCTCAGCTGGCAGCACCCTTGGGAGGAAAGCTGGCATTATTTGCAAGAAATTGGCATATGGTCACAACAGACAAATGGATCCTGGACATTATAAACAGAGGCTACAGATTTCATTTTCACACTCTTCCAAAAATGAGAGGCATGCCAAACCTGCCACACAATCAAAGGGCAGAGGCACAACTACAAATTTCAAAGCTCATAGACATGAAAGCTATTCAAGAGGTACCTACTCACAAACAAGGTCAAGGGTTTTATTCCAGGCTATTTCTGGTACCAAGGAAAGGAACCGACTGGAGACCCATTTTGGACTTATCCATCCTAAACACATTTTTACTCGTACCAAAATTCAAGATGCTCACATTACAACAGCTTCTTCCCATGCTGGGCAAGGGGTTTTGGCTGGTAACATTGGACCTCAAGGAGGCATACCTGCATGTCCCAATCAGACAAAGCTGCAGAAGATACCTCAGATTTCTTGCAGGTTCAATCCACTATCAATTCTCTGCATTGCCCTTTGGCTTATCTACTGCACCCAGAGTATTCACGAAATGCCTGGCATCAGTAATTGCCTACTGCAGACTTCAAGGGATACAAATTTACCCTTATTTGGATGACTGCCTGATCCAAGCGGACAGCAAGCACATACTTTTGGAACATCTGGCTTATGCAACACGGTTACTGAATGCTCTGGGATACACAATCAACAAAGAGCAATCCAGGCTAACACCAGCTCAGAAAACAACTTTCCTGGGTGCCAATTTGGACACAAACACCCAGATGGCCTATCTTACGCCAGAAAAGCAGAGGCAACTAACTCAGTACTTCAAAATGCTAGCAAATTGTACCAGGCTTACTGCAAGGAAAATCCGGCAGGCTCTGGGCTTCATGGCATCTTGCATTATTTTAATCCCATGTGCAAAGTTGCATATGAGGAAACTTCAATGGTACCTAAAAAATCTATGGTCTCAGCACAGCCACAGTTTGGAAACAATAATACTAATAATTCCATGTTTGCAAAAGGAATTTCTATGGTGGGCTCAAGCATGTCAAACAAACACAGGTCTCCCATTCTGCAAGCCTCAAGCAAATCAAGTCATCACAACAGACGCCTCAGATTACGCCTGGGGGGCGCACATGACAGACAGGTGCATTCAGGGCAAATGGTCCCAAAAGGAAAAGCACCTTCACATCAGTCAAAAAGAAATGCTAGCAGTAATAAATGCAATTACAGCTTTCAAGGACCTCCTGCATCCAGGACAATTATTGATAAGAACAGACAACACCACAGTTATGTGGTACATAAATAAACAAGGAGGAACACATTCATACCCCCTGTGCAGACTAGCCATGACACTTTGGAACTTGGCTCTGGAATGGCAAATCGAACTTCAAGCACAGTACTTGCCAGGTTTGGAAAACACGCTGGTAGACAATCTAAGCAGAAATATGACAGATCCACACGAATGGTGATTGCATCCTCAAGTGTTTACAGAGATAATCCAAGCGTGGGGGAGGCCAGACATAGATCTCTTCGCCTCCCACAGGAATCATCAATTGGAAAAGTTTTGTTCAAGGACCTCTCATCCAAAGGCCTAGAGAGTGGAGGCCCTTTCATTCAGTTGGGCAGCATGGACAGTTTACGCTTTCCCACCTCTGCCTCTTCTGCCCAAGGTGCTCTTGAAAGCAAGAACAGAGACCAAAGATGATACTGATTGCTCCAGACTGGCCAAGACAACACTGGTACCCACTCCTGAGGAGCCTAACACACACTCCTCCCTGGTCCCTACCCCTAATGCCTCTTCTGCTGACTCAGCACAACTACAAAACTCTTCACAGTCAGCTGAAAACACTCAATCTCACTGCATGGAAAATTCCTTAACACCTCAACAGACCTTACTCCCCAAAGAGGTACAGGATGTCATTTTGGAGGCCTCAGCCATTTCTGCAGAATTCAACCGTGATCCACCCTTATTCTCTCACCCACTCTTAAGACAGTTCCTCAGAGGGGCTAAGAATATAAGACCACCAAGGAAACAACCAGTGCCAGCCTGGGATCTTAATTATATTCTAGAAAAATTAACATTGCCTCCCTTTGAACCAGCTGCCTCAACAGATTTGCAACATTTGTCCTGGAAAACAGCCTTCCTTCTGGCCATTACCTCAGCTCATAGGGTTTCAGAACTACAAGCCCTCATGGCTGTGCAGCCCTTCTTATCTTCCATCAGGAATGGGTTTCCCTTCGAACCAACCCATCATTTATGCCTAAAGTGGTATCCAGGGTAGCTTTAAATCAAGCCATACACTTGCCTACCTTTTACCCCAATCCTCAAAACAAAGGGGAAAGGCTGCTACACTCTTTAGACATCCATGGACAGTTACGTTATTATTTAGATAGAACAAAGCCTTTTAGGAAATCAGAACAACTTTTTGTGTCCTATGCTGTAGGAGCTCAAGGGAAGCCAGTGGCCAAACAGACAATTTCAAAATGGATAGGCCACTGCATACGGTTTTGTCACTCCTATCATGGAAACTCTGTCCCTACGGGCATCAGATCCCACTCCACCAGGGCCACAGCTACCTCTACAGCCTTCCTCAGAGGAGTTCCTACCAAAGATATTTTGGAGGCAGCCACTTTGAGTTCTGTACATACCTTCACAAGACACTACCACCTGCCTTTATATTCCAAAACCAGAGCAGGCTTTGCTACTGCTGTGTTGCAGGGCATTCTGGCTCAGCCCAGTTTTACCTAGTGCCTACCACCCTGTGCATAGCTTTGGGATTCTACCCATATGTTATTACTGAAGCTGTATGCACGATGAACATAGTACAGTTTTGTACCTACCATAAATGTAGATGTTCGAGTGCTAATACAGCTGCAGTACAGATTTCCCTCCCTCCTTCCCCTCTTGGTAAAGGTTTAGGACCTAACCCCTCTTCATACAAACTGTTTGGGTTATTCTTCTATGGTATATTTACTTGCAACTACTGTTTTTTTATTACATTGCATTGCATGTATATAAATATAATTTATGTATTGCCTTCCTACTGGGGGCACCTGACATCTGGGGCAAGAAAGACTGAAGAAAATGGCATCAGCTGTGTCTTATATACTCCTGCCTCACTGACGTCAGGAAAAGAAGTGACAACAACTGACGCCAGACCAAGACTTTGGAATTCGGCCGACCGAGGGACCGCCTGACGGCAGAGAACCCATATGTTATTACTGCAGCTGTATTAGCACTCGAACATCTACATTTATGGTAGGTACAAAACTGCACTTTATAGCTATTTGGATACTGAGTGTAGGGGGCATGTCTAAACAGTGCACGCATATCTAACATGCACTCTGCACTCAGAAAGTGCAGTATGGCATTTTTTATATGTATTTCAGTGTCTGTGGACACTGAAATTAAATATAAAATGAGTATTTCAGTGTCCACGGACACTGAAATACATAGGGGAGCAAGAAACAATGTAGGGGGTGTGTGACAGGTACTATCACACACCCCATGCATTCTAAAAGTGCCGTATGGCCATAGCCATCGACTGTACAGGTGTCTGTAGAATGCCAAGATGCCTGCCTCACATACTTCTCAACCTCCTAGAGCAAGAAAGCTGTACAAATCCATAAATAATGGGGAGACAAAGGCACAAAAATAGGGACATGTCATAAATATTGCACTGACAAACCTGGCAAGCTGATAGAATAAAAGATTTGCAGTAGCACAAATGTCCTGAAGGGTATGAATACTAAAACACAAATGTCTGTCATTTGAAAATGCCATACGGCCATAGCCATTAACTGTACAGGTTGCTGCAGAATTCCCAGATGCCTGCCTCACATATTTCTCAACCTCCTAGAGCAATAAAGCTGTACAAAGCCATAAATAATGGGGGGAACAAAGGTACAAAAATAGGGACACTTTTTAAATATTGCACTGACAAACCCAGAAAGTTGATAGAATAAAAGGTATGCAGTAGCAAGGATTTCCTGAAGGGTATGAAGTCTGAAATCCAAATGTCTGTCAGTATGTTCTGACTTAAACCCCAAGTGATTTGCCATTGATTTGCTAGAAAACCAATGTCGCACTTCCTAACTTTGTAAGACCAATAATTAAAATATGTCCCTATGTGTCCCTTTAAAATTTCCCTTACTGTGACTGACAAGGAGTACAGATATGTCTAAATAATGTGGGTCTATGAATTTATAATTTGTTTCCATTCTAAAGTATGTTTAAATGTAGCTGAGTGGTTTTGCGGATTCTGGTCCTCTGTTCAGCATTGCTTAAACATCCCATAGGAGATAAATAAAAATAGACAGCTAAATCCTCACCCTGATATAGTGTAGTGGTTAGAATCCTGGCATTTGTATACAGGTGTTCACGGTTCAAGTACCAACAGGCACTTTATTTTTACATGGGAAAGCAGTGTTAAAATTGTTATTTTAATTTTAAATTATGTAGTTATTGATATATTTCAACCAGGGTAGTGTAGCTGGTCTAAAATGTAAGTGTGAGTGCATATAACATGTGAAATCACCCATATATACAAGTGTCCCATACAGTATAGTGACACCTCATGGTAATGTAATGAAAGCACATAGAGAGATGTCATGTAAAGTAAATCATATACACTTACTAATATATCAGTAATGATTAATGAAGTCATAACCTGATATTATTTTAAAATGAAAAGTGAGCAATGGAAAGCAGAGCTCAGCTATGATTAGTTCGTGTGAGCATTGCTTAAATGTAAATGCTAAGCAGCAGTCAGCTCAGCTAAATTGATTTGCACACTGTTGAGCAATGCTCAGCAATTACCCCTCTAAACACTGTTCAACCCAGCTTAGCAGGTTTGCATACTGCTTAGATGAGCACAGCATTTTCAAAATGGTCCAATGATGGCAAAGAGCAGGAATATGGCCTTATTTAAACCATGCAGGGGGAATACAGCCATAACCTGTTTAATTTGATCTCTGCAGGAACATGTCTAGCATTGGAGAGGGAGTGCACTTGTGGACACAGTGCTGGGGTGTCCTGGAGTCATGGCTGGACTCCTTGCAGAACACCATGATGACAGATTGCTGCAAGGCCAGTACCAGGACTCTCAGTACAAAGTGGAGGCCTGGGACCATCTGGCACGTGACCTCACCAGTGCCACTGGAATCCCCCAAACTGGTGAGCAGGTACAGCATCATTATGCAGACCTAAAGCATGGGAAGGAGTAGCTCTTGGCCTAACGGATCCAAGATGCTCAGGACCAGCATGCTCCAGCAGTTTGTAAGTATCCCAGATAGAGCTGTACCAAATCATAGCCTGAGTATGTGATAGACAGGTATGCATAATGTTTTTTTTCTCACCCCTACAGCTGCAGAAGTGAGGGTTATGAACATCAAGGCCCATGGTGACAGAATGACAAGGATGTGCCAACATGCTGGTGAGTACAGATCTATATTGCAGTATATAATGCCATAAAGTTGAAAGAGTACATTGTTTACTGCCAGTAAGTATATTGTGTATTGTGCCTAATGAATAAAACACGTTTGTCACACTAGTACTTATCCACAGCATGTCCATTAATAAAAGTGTAATTTCACTGTAATAAAAAATATACAACAAACTGTTGTGTTTACTCTTGTATGTTGCTGTAGAAATAGAATGTGTACAGACTCTTAACAGCAAATATGGTATTGACAGCATGAAATGACTAAGGCTGTTCTGGGAAACAGCTAGTATGTATTGTAGTCTTGTGTTAACCTTTGCTTTCCATATTGTATTATTTCAAAGGAGTAATACAGAGTACAATAACTATCTGCCATGCATGAATCCCAGGATTACAAGGTCAGACTGTCCAGCCCAAAGAGTATTAGTCAGAAATCAGTCATACAAAAAATAGCAGTCCCCAAGTAGCTCAGTGTGATGGAAAGTAGCATTGTTGTTCATTTTAGTACACCCAAACATGGTTCAAATCCAGGGAGTGGTAATGAGATGTGTGCATATATACACAATAGAAGCCCTGAATATTTGTAGAAACAGTCAGAGAGTATTAACAGATATTTTCCCCACAAGTCTCACAGGTAAAGAAATGTGTGCAGTAGCTGTAGGAAGGGTACACTAATACACCTGAATATGTGTAGAAACAGTCAGAAAGTGTTAACAGATATTTTCTCCACAGTTCTTACAGGTAAACAAATGTGTATAGTAGCCGTATGAAAGTTATACTGATACACCTGAATATTTGCAGAAACATTCAGAAGGTGTTAACAGATATTCCCTCTACAGGTCTTACAGGTAAAAAAATGTGTGTAGTAGCTGTATGAAGGGTATACTAATACACAGTGTACAGCTGTTCCACTGTACAACTCCAGAGCCCTGCAAATGTCAGCAGGATAGATACATACAACATGCCCTCTTCCCGATACATGTCTTTCAAGTGTCACGCTGTCATGGCTAGTGGTCACTGCTGCCAATCACCTTGGACATAGATAGGAATCCAGGTGAACTATGCTAGTAGCAGACTCACACAAGATCATTGCAGGGCAACCCTTCTATGTCAAGTATGTAACCCTGAATTGTACAAGCCCCCTCCAGTAAAGTAGCCACAGTGTACTCAGTCTGCCCATAACATTACAGATTGACAGTCTAACAGGTATGTATGTGACACATAAGCTATGGGTCATAGGTAGATGCAAAGTTATTGCAGACCTGTAGAGTATTGAGCAGTAAAGTTGTGAAAAATAGAAGCCAATACAGTTGTTAATGGACTATCTATTTTCTCCCCCACCTGTCATCTGCATCTAAAATTACTATTCATATACTATGGGTATGTTGTTCTCAAAAACTATTGTTGGGACATATGTTCTGTTATTGTTCATATATTTAATTGGTTGCATACTAACATATCTTGTTCAAATACCATTATCGGTGGCCTGTTGCAATCAATGTAACTTGCATGTCGTTAAAATGCTTACTGTTGTTCCTTTTATGCATGTGTTCTGTTTGCTATGCAACTGTTTCAAATCTGTTCATTTGGGTTAATGGGAAAACCCACGCATGCTGTTATAACTAATTTTGAAATGTGTTGTTCATGACTATCTAATATATCTTGGAAACCCACAACACCATAGCAAGTTTGGGAAGGCCAATCCCAGCAGATCCACCTGTCCCACCGCATCTGGCCATGGCACCAGGCCCCAGCACATCTGGAACCCAACCCAGAACATCCTCCTCTACTGGTCCTTCACCACCTTTGGGTGGAACCACATCAGGGGACGGGATTTGTCCCCCAAGCATGGGCACAGAGAGGAGCCTGTCACCCACCAATAGTTCCGAGGTATGGTGTGCAGTGTCATCTGCTCAGAGTTGGGTGGGCAGCTACGCCAGATGGAGGGCCACCTGGCACACCTGGAGGGACAGGCTGCCCCTCTTGTCTAGCCCCCAGCACAGCCACCTTTGGGGCTGTGAAGGTGCAGTGACTGCCCATGGGTGAGGGCTCATAGGCATCTGATTCCCAACCACTGTCCCTGTCCAAGGTGTTTACCCCACTCATGTGTCATATAACACCCCTGCCTGCTGTCTTGTGTGTCTTATCTGTCTGCAAATGCTACCTATCCTACTCAGCCTACCTCCCCAAACATACCCAGAGCACTTCCCCAATATCCCACTCTCACCAGAAAAAGGGGCTCTGTCCCACAAAAAAATAATTGCCCCATACATAGCTCTACATTTAACCCCCATGTACAGTGAATTAATCAATCTATTCACGAATTATTCACCAAATGTCTGTCACCAACACCCCTCCTTGTGGGGTGTAAGTTCCAAATTCTACACATTATCCACAGCTGTTGCTGAAGAAGTAATGTAGAGCTATGGTCTTTTCCCACACCTTTCCTGCACATCTCTAGCTGGATTTCCTAATGTTTTACCCCCTGTTTGCCCCCATTTCATCACTTTTCCATCACCCTTTTTTCTTTTCTTTAAATAAAATTAGCGTGGGTGTATGTGGGATTAAGCGGTGCTAAGTGAAGCTAAGAGGACTTAACCATCTGTTATCATCTCTTAGCTCCACATAAAACCACGCAAACTGCTTACAACTGCTTAAAAGTGCCTTAATCACTCTTTCTCAGTCAGCCCATGTTTTGCCCAACAACAAAATAATCAGCACTGCCAAGTCTCAAACCCAGGATGCTGTGCACTACAACCACAGCAAGATACCACTGCACCATTAGAGCATCAGGACTTTGCAATGCTTTTACAAACATATCATTCAATCTGGTCATTTAACATTAATGAAAAAAGTTACTACTTCCAAGTCTGGAGCCCAAGATACTGCACACTACAATCAGAACAATGTACCGTTAAACCATCTGAGCTGTATGAATTTACAATGTTTTAACAAACATATCATGCATGACAGTCATTTAACATAAGGGAAACATATATCTCCATAGTACTCATATATGGGTCTATATTAGAACATCGAAGTTTCAAAACTTCGAATGTTCTAATATCAAACCCTATTCAGTGAAAGCTGAAAACATCGAACATACAGAACAGCAAATTTTTTCCTAGGGAAAAAAATTGCTGTTCCAAAACACATACACACAACACAGCCACACCAAACAAACAGCAATCCACACACATACACCTAAAATCTTACGCCTAACCCTACACTAAACTATACACACACCACTAACTATCCACTTACCTTAACCCAAAGAATAACCCTAAGGTCCGTCACTATTGCACACTCACCTCACCTGCTCCCTAACCCTAACTCACCTAACCCACCCTAATCCTCACGTCCACACAATCGCACACATACCTAACCCGAGCCCTAACCATAACTCACCTAACCCTCATATCCACACAATCGCACACTTACCTGAACCCAAGCTGTAACTTTTCACCACAGCACTGAAAATAGCGAAGCAACAGAAACGGACAAGCAAATTCTTTCCCTAGGAAAAAATGTGGTTTTCTGTTGCTTTGATATTTTCAGCTTTCGCTGAATAGGGTTTGGTATTAGAACATTCAAAGTTTTGAAACTTCGATGTTCTAATATAGACCCTTATATACATATATGTGTATATATAGATACAAATATATATATATATATATATATATATATATATATATATATATATATATGTGTATATATATATATATATAAACTAACCTCTTACTGCAAGACATTTGCAAAAAGTCCAACAAAGTGGGAGGATAAAGGGCAAACAATAGTGACATCTTTGAAATATGGCTAACATAAGCGTAGAAGTCTGCTAGAGTGGCATGATTTGATTTAACATGTAATTCCAGATATATTCCAGGTCTGAAACACAAATGACTGTCATTATTTACTGATGTCAATGCTCACATCATCCCAGTGATTTGTCAGAAACCCACAACTGTTATGGGCATATGGGCAACAGACCAAACATATGAGCCATGCATCTGGACAGTGTCTAGACATGTGGACAGTGGAGAGGTATGACTGCAGTCATGTAGCAGAATACAAAAAAATGACAGCTGCCAAACATGTCACCCAGCACCTTCTGAACCACAGTAAGACCAACAAGACACTACTCTAAATCAGCTCTGGGGAGTTACCCATGTATATCCAAATATAGCATGCCTGCAAGGATGGAACTGTAGGGAAAAGCAGATATTGGTGCAAAAATGTCCACCCACAATCATTTGCATCACAGTCACAGCAACATACCAGTTCCCCAAATAGAGTAGAATGACTGTTTGAGCAAGCATATCCTGATTGCCAGTCACACACTACACTGACATATACTAGCCCAACTCACTGTCAACTTGGAATCCTGAGGTGTTACAGGACATTTCTCATTCTGCCCCTACAAACATATACACCTGATAGACCACCAGCAACTGTAGCAGCATGCACAGTCAGATAGAAAAAGGATCTATGACACTCACATTTGCTACTCTCCCTACTCAGCCCAACAAACATTTACACACAACAGTGCTTCTTGGCAGTCTGTATACAATGGCCAGACACACATAACTCTCAACTGTACAGATTTCCACAGAATGTCCAGGGTGTGGGACCTTATTGATGGCCACTGCCGCATACCACTTCCAGGAGTCTGCTAAGTCACTGGAATGATACCTGGAGTGCAGTCACTAAATAATGATGTACCATACCTCTGAACCTCTTCCTGCAAGACATCAGGACAAAGAATTACATACTTGGGGGACAGGGGGCTGGAAAGAGGGGCATATGGTGTTACAAACTGAAACAGTTGCTGGTGTTACAGGCTTTGTTGTAACATAACATCCCTGAAGGATATGATGTCTGAAACACCAATGGATGTCAACATTTACTGACTACAATCCTCACATTATCCTACTGATTTCACAAAAACAGACATTGTCTGAGGAACAGACAAACATAACAGGCAAACCTCTGGGCAGTCTGTGGACATCAGGACAGTTGAGAGGTATGTCAGAGACATATCACTGTCAGATGTCAAGTCACGCAGAAAATGCATGTCCAGACAAACCCTGTTAATCTAGCAACCCTCTATGTGTATAACAGCACTACTTACTTACAATCTGTACCCAGTTAAGGAGCTTGTTCCCCAAGTTGTTTATCTGTCTCCACATGTCCTGTACTCAGAGGTATTCCCACCTACTGTCTGCGAAGCTGTAGCCCCCACATCTCCATAATGTCCTCCACACAGGCAAGGAGAAGGGTCAAGGCCCACATGAAGGACATAATTATAGCACTGTGTTGCTATGGCATTGACTAATGGAAAGACAACACAGCTGCTCTGGATGCAAGTAGCAAGTGGGAGACACCAACTGGTGCACAGGCTATCACCTGCTCATGACCATTACCTGCAAAAGGCAAGCTGGTGCCTATGCAACACAGGCCTGAATCAATCTACACAAAGACAGACTGCAACTACACAAACCTAACCATTTATATTGTTGTGAGGAATCCCTTCAGCACTATAACAGGTATGTCAATCGCGTAAGCTTGTAATGGAATGCAGAAGGGGGGATGCAGTAATGCCAAATAGGACATTAAACACAAGGCCGCAACAAGACCTTCTGGACTCACATGCTGCTGTTTGGCACCTATGGCCATTCCTGCTTGCCATGGCTGCATTGACATGGATCACATCTCTGGCCCCTGAGTCACCCCAGCAAAGGTCAGCTCATTTATGACTAGTATTGGAGCATGAGTGTGGCACTGCTAGGCCAGTTACCTGATATGTTGTAATTATTCAAATGTCACCTGTGAATTCTATTCTGATACATATGCTTGTCTTACAAATGTAAGAAACTTATATAGGGTATGTGCATAGTACACAACAGTTGCAGATGTGTGTGTTGAACTGTATGTGATATACTGAGCCCATACCTGACAACTGTCCAGAGTTTTGCGGACTGACCACATGTCTGCCTCATATTTGCAGTCAGTGCCTCATACAGTTGTGTATTGTCTGGCACATTACTGGCAACCCATTAAAGACTGAAGTCAGAACATATTAGCATACATTTCATTGTCAGATCTCATATCCTGCAGAGTAGGCCTGTGAATGTGACACCGTCTTTTCTGGCAAATGACTGTGTTTCAGCTAGATTCATAAAGTGACACTATTTACTAGCCTTTGCCCACCAGTGACGTGTGCCTTTGTGCAGATATCTTGCTCTAACAGGAGCTGGTGTCTTACCATGAAACCTGTCAACGCACGTGTACCTTGTCCTGTAGGATGCTGACATTTGTGCAGTCATTGACACCTGCTTTGTAGCTGTGGAGACCACACCAACCTTGCCAGGTCACTCATCCCATCATACGTTTAGACCCCAAATGGAGACCTGCAAAGCCATAGGAGGTAGAGTGTTGAACATTATCACACATATACACACCTCCAGGCTGGCCAAACAGTATGACACACAGAAGACATCCCGAGTGCAGTTAACAGTTGACAAAACACCTACTCAAATCATAACTAGCTACAGGCCTTCACCCATGACTATGGACACCCACCACACCTATTGGGACCTACTGGCATCTGTCAGGATTCAATCATCTACCCTGCTCCTGGGTGACTTCAAATACCCAGCTATAGTGTGCATGACCTATGCCACCTGAATATGAACGCACATAGATTTCATGGCTTTGTCAATGGCAATGCAATGGATCAGCCAGTCAACACTCCTATGACAGGTGGAAATATCCTGTACCTGGTCCTAACCAACAGGAGTAGCCACTGTAGCACTCCTACAGTGCCATCCTCCTTGGTAATATCTGTCCACATCGCCATCACTGTTCAGGTCACCATCTCCCCTGCCCACCTACCCCCTTTATAGTGTCAAACAGAATTAACTTTACACAAATGACTATAAATCCCCTCAGACCAGGTAGAAGTAGCTGTACAGCCAACGTACCTTCTGTTGGAACTAGCAGCAGTGTCCAGGCCCACACCAAAATACTATGTGGGTACTTATATAGCACATGGAATCAGCAATACCTGAAGGGACAAAATCATCTCCTCAATGTAGGGTAAACACCCGTGGTAGACAGCAGCAATACAGAAATACCATAATAAATGGAAATAATTGCTGGATTGGCCGAGAAGGAACAAGTGCCTCACTGGAAACAATGTCACCTTGGTCTGAACAAGCAAATAAGGTCACAGGTGATTTACCCTAAGGCTGTCTTTGAGTGCAGATTGGATACATCCACCAAGGCCAATCACTAGGCCTTCCACACATGTGTCTGCAATTCCAGAGGCAACACACAAATCTGCTCTGTAGTTGTGGTCAATAACACCACATGCACATATGGCATAGATATAGGCAACCGGCTGCAGACAGGTGAAGTGTAAACATCACCCCCCATCCCCCCATTGGTACACATGTGTATGCACAAAACCTGCCCCCCTCTCCTCATCATCAGGATGAAGGTCCATAATGCCATCTCAAAGGCAACACACAGAAGTCTCCATAGGCCTGATACCATCCCTGGCTGCATCCTACATGAACACAGGCATGGGTTCTCAGATCCATTCTGCACTGTAGTCAACCACAGCCTGAACACCACTGTCATCTCATATGCACAGGTACAGCCACTGTCATCCCTATACACAAAGGCAGAGCAATCCACTGACCCAGCCAACCATATGCACATCAGCATAACTAGCCTGCTCTGCAAGGGCAGGGGAGGCAATATCAAGGACATTATGAACAGGGACATCTGTAACATCTAAATCTCTGATCCCACATAGCATGATATTGTCAAAGGGAGATCAGGCCTGTTAAACCTGATTAACCTCTCTGAAGTGGTCAACAAACAGAAGGATGAGGGGAAAATGGTGAACAATGCCTATCTTCACCTAGCCCAATTCACTCACAATAAGCACCAGGTGACCAGGATACATACCTCTACATAGCTAGGCACCAACCTGTATGTTACCAGATGGCTAGCTAACTGGCCCAATGATAGTACGCACTTGGACAAAGTAGTGGAACCCACCTCTAGTAGTAAATTCTTCCAAAGGAGTGTACCCCAAGGATTGGTCTGGGGCCTCTACTGTTTGATATATATGTATCTGAGGTACAGGACAAAAGCAGTGGTCTGTGGCTGACCAGGTGTACAGATGCTTACAAGCTGGTCACTGTCTTACATTCCCCTACTGATGTGAACATCCCCCAAGAGGTACTCACCCAATTAATGACTAGTGCATGAAGCATTACCACAAACTGGATGCCAGGAGAGGCATCTATCCCCCTGCTGTAGCAGATGTCATCCACACTAAGTATGACAGTAATAATGTACTGAGCATGCAATCAGGTGGGAGGTGACTTGTGCACCAAGGTTGGTAGTAACCTGACAGTTTCCCACCATGTGGGCACTATTGTATGGAAGGCTGTCTACATGGCTCACCTCACAAATATGGGTATGTCATCCAGGAACCAGGAGGCCAAAACATCCCTGTACTCCACCCTTATCAGACCCATTACCAATTACAATGGCTCCTTCGGCACATACTTTGCAAAGCAAATGGAGCAGTTGCAGAGACCACAAAGGTTCCTGACCAGGAAATTCCAGGATCTGCAACACCTATCCTATACAAGTAGGCTGAAATCCCTGTCCCTGTTTTCAGTCTCCTACAGACTGATCATAAGTGACCTGTGTCTGGCAGACAAGGCCATGTCCAAACCAGCCTTGATGGTGTTTCTGCATATCTGGAAGATAAATTGCACTCACTCATCATGCAAACTAGGACATCATGTGGTCTGTGACCTGTATAGTACTTGTTGGTGGGATAGTGTAATGTCCCACACAATACACTGTCTGTAAAATACACTCCCTCCCCATGTCTAGCAGAGTACATGTAGAGCCCTCTGGAAGAGGAAGCTGGATGATTGCATGGGAAATGGTTGAGACACCCCTGGGATCCTGCATGTGTCCCAGCTGGATGGGGAAACAGGTGCTGGCTTGGAAGGGGCATGGGTGAACGTTTGGGCCAGGCTTATGAGGACATCAGGGCCAATAGCCTGGCATCATCTTATGAGGCTATGCACCTAATACTTTACATGTGTCCTGTATGTATTGCAGACTGTCCTGCAATATTATCTGAAATGAATCCCTGTGAGTCTGAACTGTGTATGTACTGCAGTGATAGTGTATAGTCTTGTCCTCTCATCAGTTATCATCACATATCATTACACTTTGTCATTGTGTGTGGTCTGTATAGCAGAAAGTCATCTCTTACAGTATGTGCACATGTACTTGGTGACATTGTATAGCTTACACCAATAGCCTTGGTCCTGGCCACAATTACCATTTTGCTACTAGACCCATCAAACAGTAGGATTTTTCACCCTTTCTTGTGGGCCAGAAAATAGCAGTGATAGAGCTGGATTACGGCAGGCAGAACTACCATAAGGTCTGCCCTGAAGGGCTCATAAGTGCCACAGCTGTGCCAGACTGTACCAGGAGTGTGTGTGTGTGTGTGTTTGTGTGTGTGTGTGTGTGTGTGTGTGTGTGTGTGTGTGTGTGTGTGTGTGTGTGTGTGTGTGTGTGTGTGTGTGTGTGTGTGTGTGTGTGTGTGTGTGTGTGTGTGTGTGTACCTGAGCAGACATAATACTGCAGGGTATTACTTTACATATGTTGTGTTCCCCTCGCAGGTGGACACAGGGCTTGGTGTTCCTCCCCCTCATAACCTGATGTCAGCGTCTTAGCAGACTCCTGTGATGATGGTGGTCATAGGGAGGCACAGGTGGGGTCCTCGGTGCCTGGACCTTTGCCATTGTTTGACATCCCACTTTCACACACTCTGTATGCCTACATATGCCCAGTCCCCAGCAGCCACGGATAGTGGACAGTTTAAGGGTGGTGGCATGGAAAGGTTAATGTGTTGAGTATGGCGAGTGTGAGTGTAGACACCAGCCATAGGCAGAGAGTAGGTGAGGTCACACACAAGCAGATGGACAAGGGTGCTCAACAGAGGACTACTGCCCATCAAGCCCCTGTCGCAAGTTCCATGGCAGGTGTTACTAGACGCATGATACTATTGGTCATGGAAGCACAGGTGCATACTGACTGCAACACCAGACAGATGCTCAGGGTCATGCATGCAGTACTCCTTGCCATGTGTGGCAACCTCCACGGCAGTTGTGATGCCATACATCATCCTGCTAATGTTGTGGACAGACAGTGAGAGTGGGACATTGTCACTGCTCAACCGTGCATTGTCTGTGCTCGAGCATGTGGTGGGAGTAGGGCACTGACCGGGTGGATGTAGGTTAGTGACATGGTCAGCTGTGATCCCACATGGCCATGCACATTCACAGTGCCATAGTGCCAGCACCAACAGCACTACTGAAGGGAGGGTGCTGTCCACACCACACCAGAGCAGGCCATACACACATTGTCCTGACCAGTCCCATCAGGGACATAGGTCCAGCAGACAGCAGTCACCATCAAGGAGTAGTACTGCATCTGTCCTTGAGCCTGGCAATGCCAGTGATACTCCTGGCAGAACCAGTTATCGCATCCCTGCCATGAGAAAGTGAACCATATATCCTGCCATGTACAGTCCACAGCTGTCCAACAGAGAACTGTGTCAGGCATCCACATTGCTTGCAGGTGTGCAGATGAATGCTTACACATTCCTATCCCTGGCTAGTCACCACCAGACATGTACAGCTCCTCTGCATGGCTCAGTTGAACATCACCCCTCAAGACACACACACGCACACACACACATGATGTCAGCCATATGGCCTAGCTTATGCCACTGGCAATCCAACACCACACCCTGTGCATGTGATGATACATGTGTCACAACCCTGTTATTCATACCATCGATGCACAGATATGTTCATATGGATCTAATGCACAGGGTGACTATGGTACAGTGTAGCAATGTCATGCTGTGCAAGGTGCTGTCTGCTGGCAGTAGTTATGGGTACACATTGAGATGCATGTACCTTGTTAGCCATGATGCACTATTGCTGTTAGTACTGCTGAGTGACTGTAGTGTCACATACTGTATTCTGGCTGTATTCCAGGTGTCTGTGTATTTGCAGGCCATGGGTCTGGTGCGAGTAGCAATGTTGGGTAAGGCAGAGTTGAAACACAGTTACCTTTTCATAACCAAGGTATAGCTGTACATGTACATTTTTACCAGGTGTGATTACATGCAACAGTGTGTGAGGGGCAATTGTGGCAGACATGTGACATTGCATACATAGCCTTGACACAGCCACATACATGTCACCTGGGTGTTCAGTAGGCCTGCAGGCTCACACATACAGAGGAGGTTACTTGAGTACTGGCACTAGGTCCCTCACCAGCACAGCCATTACATTCACTGCAACAGATTCAGCTATCACCACCTGTTGCCCCTGCCATTTCTGTCACATCCACCCAACCATCATGCAGTTGATGGGGGTTTGCCTGGTACTGTGTATGACAGGTTTGAGGTATGTATTCCTGACACAGGTCAACCTGTGTTAGTCTAACCTGACAATCACCAGCATGTGGGTCTGCTATCTCATATGCATGTCTGGGCTCTCGTGCTGGTAGTCCACACAAAGTCATAGTCCTATACATGGGGCAGCTGATGAAGGGCTGAGTATAGCCCCTACCTGCACAGTCTTACAAACGATAACACTAGATACATAGCACAGATAGCACAGTGGTACCATAGTGTGTCAGTGTCTGTAACTACTATTGAAGTGGGTGAAAATTGCAGAGACTGTTAGGATTGACAATGGTGGGTTCAGAGGCCCTTAATATGTTAGAGCCATCTCATACACACAAGCACATGCACACCACTGAATGGGGACATGCATTGAGACACACATGCACTTGGAGGTGACACTTATCAGAGTAGATGACCTACCCATCTATGAATGTACAATATACAGTGATACAACCATTGCACTACAGTGGCTTGGTGTTATAAACTGTGTAACTGTGCTTGTACGGTGGATGCCATCTGTATGGGCCGACACTAGTTTGCCAGTGGGGGAGTTCACAGGGTGGAAGAGGCACACAACATGGTATCACCATCACCTACACACACTGAAGATAGCTACAAGGGCTGTGCATACAGAAACACATACACAGTTGCCAATAGACATATTAGTAACCCTATGTATCCAATTGTATGTACTATAATGCTGTGTACACATGTCATGTTCCACATACATTATATGCCTGGGACATAACACACATCCTCTTATAACAGGTAATCTTGCAAATGCCTTCATGGATGGTGGGATAACCCACCAGACACAGCAATTGGTCTCGACTACTGCTCCTACATATCTGCACAAGTAATAGTGTGACAGACTTTGTATCAGCATGATGTGTCAGTCAGGTACGATGTCTGATGCTGGCATGTGTGTCAGTATGGTGACTATGACATGTTTGGCAATGATATCACAAGAATACTCATTATCAAGGGACACGGACAGCATATAAGTTGCAAATATGTGGATATCCCATGTACATCTGTACAGATGACTGGTATGGGCTGTATAGTGTAACATGGTGCATGTGAGGCAGATACCATTAATATTATCTTTAAAGTAATGTCATGGGTAGGGGGGTCAACAGGCCTTAAAATGGTACAACCTACACACACAACAGCCACAGGGGATAAGCTTCACACACTACTATAGTTGTTGGTACTGAGATTAGAGCTCCTAACTATCTAGCTATTTCCACTATAGTTTTACACAGTTATTGCAGACACCACAGAGTTTAGAGGGCTGATAAATGTATACAGGTACATCTAGGATAAATTACATCAGCAGGCCTTGTAAAGTAGGTCAATGTGACATGTACTGGCTAGTACACGCCTCAGAATGGTAAAACCCACACCCCCAGAAGATATGATTCACACCCAAACATACATACACACACACACACACACACACACACACACACACACACACACATACACACACACACAGTTTCGTCGAATTTGTCAGTATTGGGATTAGAACCCCTACTTATCTAGTTATGTACACTGCAGTGTTATGCAGTTATCACACATGCCATGCAGCTTATAGGATTTAACAGTGTCACAAGGTATGTCTAAGGTGATTACATCAAGAGCCCTAGTAAAGTATGGCAGTGGGAAATGTACTGAGTAGGAAAGGCATCGAAATACATTATCCTACAAACACTTTTACACACAACATATTTGCCACAATGGACTGTAGAACCCCTGCTTATCTAGTAATCTGTACTATATTGTTACATAGTTATTGTGTACAACCCCGCTAACCCCGCTAGCAAGAACTGCTATTGCCAGATCGCATCTCTTATCAACCCTTCTCTATGCCTCCCCACTCTTCTCCCACCTGAGTAAAACTGACCTCAAAAAATTGTCAACTTCCTATAACCACATAGCCAGATTTGCTACTGGCACACCCAGGGACCCACCACTGCCAGAACCTGAAACTCTTAGGCTGGCTGGAATTACAACAACTCCTCCAACTCAACCAGCTCTTAGTAGCTCATAAAATTCTCCACCACCCAGACATTACTCCAGCCCTCAGTAACATAATCCGCCCTTATAGTAACAATCGGACACTCCACTCATCCACCAAACTATTAGTACTTATGACCAAATCAAACCACACTGCAGGTGACTCCCTCTTTGCCAACTCTGTCAGTAAATATTGGAACTCACTACCTGATAACATTACCCAAGAATCTTCACCAACGATATTTAAACATAAACTAAAAAGCCACCTTAAGTCACACTGGCTATGCCCCTGCACCAACCCAGACTAGTACTACTGACTCTCCTCAACCGTACTACCCTACCAGTCCACCCAATCATATTGATCAATCATACAAACTAATCTAGGTCTGATTGCCTTAATAAATTTCCTAAACCATACATAACTAAGGAACTCTCTCCTATTTCTACCACTTATTGTATGTCTCCTATGGATTGCCTTATGGATGGATACATTCTGCTTTGTCTGGTATTACCATGTATGTCCTGTAATTGAAATTATTGTACTATCTACTTTTTCTTTTGTACTCACTTTTACTTAATGTTATTTACCCAATATGTGTAATACTTCTAAATTGTTGTATGTCTGGAGCTTTTCTCCCCGGGACTCCACTGAAAATGGATATGTATCCAGTCGGACCATCCCGGTCAACAAATGTAAAATAAATAAAATAAATAAATTATTACATGCACTAAGTAGCTTATATGGCTGAGTGCTGTCCAAAGGCACTTCTCTGGGCAATGACATCAGCAGGACTGCTAAAGTAGGGCACTGGGAAGTGCTGTGGCTAGAAAAGTCCTCAAAATACTTCACCCTACAAACATACACATACTTGTACATACATTTATACATGCACAATTTGCTGGACCTGAGAGTAGAACCCCTGCCTTTGTAGATATTTGTACTATAGTGTTACACAGTTATTGCATGGGCTACAGAGCTTATAGAGCTGACAACTGGCCAAAGGTGCTTCTAAGGAGAATGACATCAGCAGGACTGCTAAAGTTGGGCACTGGGATGTGTATTGGGTGGGAAAGTCCTCAAAATACTTCAGTCTACAAACATACACACACATATTTGCCAGAACTGGGGATAGAACCTCTGCCTATCTAGTTATTTATACAATACTGTTACATAGTTATTGCACACACCACAGAGCTTATAGGGCTAGGGCCGTGCAAAGAGGAATGACATTAGCAGGACTGTTAAAGTTGGGCACTGGGAAGTGTTGTGGGTTGGAATGGACTAAAACTTTTTCACCTACAAACAAACACTCCCTCAATCTCACATACACACTCGCACAATCTCATACACACATTTGCTAGGACTGAGATTAGAACCCTACCTATCTAGTTATTTATACTATAGTGTTACATAGTTATCACACCTGCTACAGAGTTTATAAGGCTGATAGGTGTCCAATGGTACTTTTAAGGTGAATGACAGCAGCAGATCTTGTGAAGTAGGGCAATGGGAAGTGTACTGAGTGGGAAGAGACTCCTAATATTTAGACCTACGGACATACATACACACACACACACACACACACACACACACACACACACACACACACACACACACACACACAGGCAGGTGATGTGATATTATAACCCCCACCTCAGTACTATTACACAATGGGACTCACCTTTTATGTTGGCATGTGTGACTGGTTGCAACCGTTATGCCATATCCTCAGCAGGGCATCACTCTATGCCATTTAGGGTATCCGTGTGTGTGACTCACTCTGTGCCCCCCCATGTCTCCCTCTCTCTATCCCTGTCTGTCTCTCATTTCCCCACATCTCTGTGTGCATATGATTGACATATTATCTGTTGCCCATATATATGTCTGTGTATCACAAGCAACGGATGCAGAGCTATCACATATGGCCCACATATAGCTAGCTGAGGATAATCCTGTCTGATGGGTGTGTCTAGGGACAGTTAACGTGTACATAGCTGTCTGTATGCACAGACATATATAAACAATACAGTCATATATAGTTTGAAGTGGGTTCCAACATAGCCTGTGAGTCTCTAAGTGTAGGAGCATGCCCAGTGTGACCTTCTATCATGAGAGTGGGACATCATTCCAGACATAGGTGCACTCCAGTCTGGGGTTTTGTGTGCTACAGTCATACCTCTTTGGAGTAAACAGGACTTTCCTATGGGTACTGGGTTTGTTTAGCAGACATTTTCTGACATATCTGTAGTCTGACACTGCAATGTATTGTGTCATTACCTAGTGACAGACATCCTCAGATCATCACAGTGCTTTACCAGAGGAATCCAAGATGTATGATGCACAGACCAATATTATGAGCCCAGCTATGTACATTCTTGCCCAACAAGGCCAGTTGAGAGATATGGCTACAGCCATTTGACTGATGGCATTGTGTAAACAGTCCAGCAACTTGATGATATACAGGCTGGGGATCTCCTGCTTGTGTGGTATCTTTCTTACCTGAGATGTCATATCCTGGTGTGGCCATATCTCTCAACTGTTCATTTTTTGGCAGATTGTCCAGGTGTTTGCCTAGAGGTTTCATACAGTCTACATAAACCTGTGTTTTTATGGCAAGTTAGGTGCATATAATTGAAGACTGATGTTACACAATAATGACAGACATTACTCTTTCAGACTACATAACCTTCAGACAATTCCCACTAATGCAAACCTCTCATTCACGCTAATGCAAAACTCCTCATCCTACCAAGTTTCTCAGTATGTAAGGGCAATATTTACAACACATGCCTATCATTGTGCCTTTGCCCCACTTTTATTTCTGACCTTGTCAAGATGTCTTGCTGTCAGAGTTTGGAAGGTATGGATGTGGGTACAGAGTGCATACTACTGTGCAGACATGTCCATTATATGTGTAGTATATTCCACATAGCACTGTGACTTCCAGGTATGCCAGTGGCAGAGCAGTAGGTGTAGCTGACATGCATAATAGTTGGCACTGCAGTTATCTGCACATGGCCCTGTTAAAGATGCACTTTACCTAGGCCACTACAACAGAACAGCCAGGAGTAAGTACTGGCCACATCCTGACAGTATTAACCACACATACAGATAGCTCATTGACTCCTGCATATTGTGGACATGCAACATGTATTCATGTGTATTGGGAAAGCCCTGGCAATGTGTGCTCTGCTGCTATTTCCCTGCAAACACACATGTTACTGCATTTCTGTGGGAATATGGGGTGGCACACCTGTCAACTACACATTTGCATAGACTCTGCTGATATTTGCTTTACATTTTGGTTACATTTAGCATACTATTGTGCTCTATCTTGGGGACTAGAGGCATATCACTGAGGACCACATGTCAGATTGTAATGGCATACATTTGAGTTTTAGACTTCTGACCCTTCACTGCCTTACTGCAACTGCAAGGCCTGTTGTGCTATCACTGTGTAAGTCTGTAGTAGGGGGTAATTCAATACTGTCACTATTTGTGGGCCTTTGCCAGACATTTCTTTATGATTTTCTACAGCTAACTTGCTGGGTGAGGCTGAAGGGTGAGTATGGGACCCCCACACTGACATCCATGCCTGTGACCTATGACCCCCCTAGTTAGTTGGTCCCCCACATATACTGCAGTGGAATTTGCCACCTTGGGTACTACTGCATAGTGTGCGGAGGCCAGTATTGGGAAGACATTTCCTGGTGTCCCATGTAGCTGTCAGTTGTCTGCTGCTATTCTAGTAAGCCCCACCATTCCCTTGCATGCATGTAGCAATACCATACATATGCTACCAGACCATACTAATGCATTATTGTTAAGAAGACTGACTTACCTTGTGCCTGTGGCAGTTGTGTGGACAGTGCTTGAGGGCTGCCTATGTCAGATGAATGCAGTGCACTGGCTATACATGGTAAGTTACAAGCAGTGTGATTTGTGTGTCATCCATTTTTAATGTGTGTGTGAGTCAGAGAGAGGTGTCAGTCCCTGGGTGCCTACAGTGTCAGTGGGTGTGCTAAGCATTGCCTCTTTGCCAAGGACTGGCCATACTGGGCATGTATCCTCCTTCGAGTCCCCCTGTGCCTGTGAGGACCTTGG
Organism: Protopterus annectens; assembly: GCF_019279795.1. Lineage (NCBI taxonomy): Eukaryota > Metazoa > Chordata > Ceratodontiformes > Protopteridae > Protopterus > Protopterus annectens. The sequence goes on along the minus strand of NC_056725.1, from coordinate 244,790,647 downwards.
CAATGGTGGGGGACTGTGTGGCCCTTCCCCTACTGTTCCTGCTGCAGCTGTTTCCACAGGCTTATATTGTGTAGCATGGCACATACTATGAACATGTTGCACATGTGGCTGGAGAGTACTGTAAGGCTCCACTAGATATGTCAAGGCAGTGGAACTGTGACTTGAGCATCCCAAATACATGCTCTATAATGATCCTGGTTTGTGCGTGTGCCTCATTATGACATTCTTCAGTGGGTGTGTGTGTGCCTTTCTGATGGGTGTCATCATCCACGGCTTCAGTGCATAGCAGGCATCCACCACCAGATGGCCATATGGGATTCCCCCCTGGCATATCCCTGCTACAGCTGGGAGGAATGCCAAATGTGGGAGTCGTGATAGCTTCCAGGGCTGCCAGCACACACATTCATGATAATGCCCTGGGCATTGCACATGACCTGGCAGTTGATGGAGGGGAAGCCCTTATGGTTTATGTAGACCCTTCCTTGCTAACTGGGTGGTGCTTTGATGTGGATGTGCATGCAGTCTATGGCACCCAGTACCTCCGGATAGTCTGCTACATGGTGGAAGAGGTGCATATTGCTGGTCCTCTCCTCACAGGTGCTGGGGAAGTAAATGTGCTCACCAGCATGTTGTAGCATGGCATCCAGGAACTGGTGGAGTACCCTGGATGCAGATGCCTGTAAGACCCCCCCCATGATGACCTTGGTATCCACTGGGATGGGTTCCTCTCTGTTGGATCTGGGTCTGAGTTGAGGCTGTCACAGCTCTATGATTTGCTGGAGCATGTCTCTGTCCACCCTGTAGTGCTCTACTGTCTCCAGATCATGTAGCCCCTGGTACGATACCCTGGGAACTCATCTCCTCATCCTTAGTCTGGGGTGGTTGTCAGCATTATCCTCCTCACTGCCATCAGGCTCCAGCACATACTGATGTATCAAAGCAACAGCAACCCCCTAGCATTTTGTCTGTTAAAATTCCCCCACATGTATACACCAATGGTACAGAATCTGTGGGAAAAAATAGACTGAAAGGTGTTTGCACAGTTTATACTGTTGTACTAAAGATGCTGCCTGTATGATTGAATGGCTATGATACATTCCACCTGTTTGCTATTTTATTTGTACTTGATTGCTTTTATTCTGCTATTTCCCTTTTTTTTTACCTTCCCATTTCCACCCTTTTTAAACCCCGAAGCATGCCACACAAACTCGGTACCCAAATGTAAACAGTTCTGTTACGTCTGGGTTTATTTTGGTTTGTTTGTTTTACAACCAGTGCACACCATGCAAACCTGTTTAACTAAAGTAAACACTTTGAAGCAGAAATGGCCCTCCCCTGGACACAAACACACTCTTCATTTCATGGAATAAGTCAATACAGCCTCAGACCCACTCCCTTGCTAAGCTGTGCTTAGCTAGGCTCAAATTGGTGCCGTGGAGCTCCAATGTGCTTACACCAAGCATGACACACTCTCTTTTCATGTCAGTTGGTTCTCCTGCTTACACTGCAGAATTATAGCTCCTACAAGGTTAGGTGCAGCCAAAGAATGGTCACCCATTTAGTGATTCAGTAAAATTTGTCCATTTGCATACCCCACTGCCTTAGTCCCTGGTTACACCTCTACACCGGAGCCTTCCTCCTTAGCAACCAGTGTTACCTTTTATTGTTTTGATTCTGCATGATATAGACTATAATGGCAAAATGCAGATTTCACATAAAATTGTCTTTTCACATTTTTTTTACATTTTTGGCACGATCCTGTTTGTGCGCCGCTGCCCTATGCTTAAAAGGCCGAAATTGGCCAAAAAAATATTTTCATATTTTTGTAACACTTTTCCATACCAATGCCCATATATTTGGCCATTGGCATACCTAAGGATTATAATACATGCTTTACTTTGAGCTGTCATACCTCCGTTTTGATTTTTGCAGAAATGCATTCGGATAGTAGCCAAATGCATTTCTGCAGTGGACACTACTCTGGCATGGATGCCTGCCTGCCTACTGATTCACTAATTTGCCTCATTTTAATGGTTTTCACCAGCAAATGAGGTAATTAGCATTATTCAGTGGTGTCTGTGCCAGAATAGGGCAGCCAGGCTCATGCATGCCCCCAGCCTGGTTTACTGAGTGGCAAAAGCTCAGATCTCCGTGTTCAAGCCGAGCCACTATTCAGACACTGGATTTTAGCTTACTGAATCCTGGGGTTAATATTTTCATTTTCCTTTTCCTTTCCCACCTCCTAAGTCTGTTCTGATTTCTCTAAATATCCTTTACTCATCATAACTTCTATGAACCATTTCATTCCTTTTACTTAACTACTTTCTCATTTAATCATTTAAAATATTAACTCAAATAAAGTTTTTCATAAGTAGTTGTTCTGTAAACTTGCTTAATGCAGTCCCTCTAAGTAAACAAATAAATACCTGTATATATAAATAAATAACCAATGTGATTTCTATCAGGTCATTAGCTAGACCGGTTACAGACTATGTATTCCTTTAATTCACAGCGTATGTTCTACATTGGTGAAATGTGTGGTACTGTATAAAAATTGTGGATTAAAAATTGACAGTACGCAAGGTTATGTTTATGTATTCCCTGCATAAGATGTTCTGCTTATTTATTTCCAGCATATTCAATAATTTTGGTAGTGTTATTTTTATGTATTTTGATTAATTATTCAGGCTTTCATAAAATTTCAAAGGATTTTCAGTTCTGCAAATCAAGACAGTTCACACCACAATAATGATGCATCTTTAGATCTTGAAAGGGGATGCCTTTGATCTATCCTGACAACATTTAAATCTCTGGTTCCACGATCAGTTTAGCTCAAGCATTAAGACAATGTATGACTGAGTATGCAGGATAGATGAGCATTAATGAGAAAGGAGTGGGTGGGCCACATTGCCAGCTCCTTTTAAATGTGTCTGGGGAGCATACTTGTCTCGGGTGTATGCATATGGAGTTCTTAGCTAAAATCTCTTATTTGCATTTTCCTTTCAAAACCCTGACATAGGATTATGCTATCTGAATTTTCTTTGCTTCAGATGGTATGCAGTCATTACCCTTAACAGCCCATTTTTTCACTTCCATATGCACACTGATGCATTATCTCAATGTATTTTCTGTCCCAGAACAAATAAGAGAGAGAAGCAATGGGACTGCTGCCCAGCAACAAAGAGAATGTGAATGCAAGCCATGCATGAACATTCTCGAGTGCACAGATGTCAACTTATCGCCATTATATAGTGCTCAAAATCTGCTCCTGCAGTGAGAGACACAAGTATGCTAAATGTATGGGGAAGTCTCAGAAAGGAACATCAGAAAACATAGCTACCTTAAAGAAGATATAATAGTAAGCAGTGAGAGACGTTAATAAATGCTAACGAAAACACATACAGAGAGCAAACCTGTAATGCAGGGGATTATAATAATGATGGAAGCAAATGGCAGAAAAACCTGCTTAAATTCTGATTCTGTATTTGCATAGAAGGGTAGCTAGCACACTACAGTACAGTTAGGAGCCTGATTCAATAAATTAATCATGGTGGCAAAAAAGAAAAATACATTCCATGAAGGTCTGTACTGTTATGCATGTAAATGAGTTAGCTGCAACAATGATAAATGTTTTAGCCCTTAGCACAGTTAATTAAAGCTCAGGCACATTGCAGAGGTCCTTAGGGATTCTAAGGCATTGGTTAGAAGAAGAAGGAAGAACTATGCATTAGTCTCATATAAGAAGACTGACACAAAGTAAAGTGCATAGAAGAAACATTATCCTGCAGCAGCTTTGTGGTTATCAGTGTTTTCACCAGTAAAGTGGACACTGCAGTTAAATTCTAGATCGAAAGGGAATAAAGAAATGCTGCAGGTTTTTCAGTGATAATGCATGACTGAAATCATAGGCTTTGACAGTACTTGAAGTAGGCATGCTGATTCTTGAAATACCTACTGCTGTAAGAACTGGGAATAAACCCTGTTATGAGCTGGTGAAAGTGGAAGGTGTAGCAATGGCAGAAGAAGACATAGTGGGCCCATAACACTGCATGTATGATAGCAGAGACCACAGCATGAACTTTGTATTCATGGACCTGTTACTGCATGTCAGAACGCACTAGCATACTCCAAAATGAAGTGAAACAAACACAAAAATAATGGTCCCATTTAACTTAGCAGAAATAATGAGGTAGATTTGTCCATACAGAAAGTATTAAAATCTGTCCTTGTATGACACTGGAAAGGAAAAGGAAGCAAATGTAATTAAGGGGATAACAAAAGAACAGTAAAGAGGAAAAAGAAGAGAGATGAAAACAAAAATGGAAGGCTCACTGAACAAAAATAGGACAGGTGTCATTAGTATCTTTACAATACAACTCTTACATTAAGGGCTAAAATGTTCTGTTCCCTGTAGCAAAGAGGAAATAGGCAACAAAAGAAATAATAAATGCAACAATTGCTAATTCTGTCTGATATGGTCTCTAATATAAAGATGTGAAATGCCAATGTGAGAACTAAGCTTACATTTCTCTCAGTTATATCTCAAATTCTACACCCTGCCACAAGGACAATGTCTTAATGATAACTCAATACTTTTTGTTTATTAAACTAATACCCTTCAACTGTCCAGATTTTCACAGCATGTACAAAGTTTTGTCTCATATTTTTGGTCTATTCCTCACAAAATCTGTGGATTTTTGCAAATCACAGAGGACTGAATTCACTATAGTGGCCGTTTGGGCAGTTTTTCCATCCACATCAACTTTCTAGTTTAAAAGCCCGTGTTTGTGATTATTTCCCATCTTTCCTGTAACTAGTCTAGTCCTGATACAGATTTGTTGTATCTAGGACTGTTTGTAAGCTTCTGATCCCCCCAAGCCTTTCTGTGTTGGAGAGAAGCCTTCTAGCTTATCAGTGGGAGTGGTAAGCACTAGGTAGCCTATCTACCACAAGAGGAGTGGTTTCTGGACCAGAAATTGTAGTTTATTGAACATTTGGGCAGTTTTTCCATCCCTTTCGACTCTCTGGTTTAAAAGCCCGCATTTGTATGGGTTTGCATTTGTTTAAGCTCCGCTCAGCGGCACTGAGCCGAGGTAAACTATTACTGGTGCCAGGAAGTCTGCTCTTCAGTTTTTTCCTTAGATTTTGCTAGTTCTTTCTTTCTTGCTCTTCAAATAGCCTAATCGCTTTGCGTTTCAACAGGTTTTTATAGCAATTATTATAGCACACCTAACAGCCATCAGCACTAGTCAAACTTCATGGAAATAGCTCCAGTACTTAGTAGTTATGACCACCCCTCCTGGCATGAGTAAAAGGCAGTTCCCTGTGCTTTCTCCTATTAACCTGGTGCACTTGGGTATTCTGAGGCAGTGTAGCAACTGCCTCATGTACACAGATAACCCTCTCCTCTTACCTCCCAACACTCAGGCTTGTGAGAGATGCACGTATATCACCAAATTGGACGCTATGCACTCTTCAGCCAAGACCAGACTAGCTGGTCAAGAGGAGAAGGTCAACACCTGCACCACACCACATGGAACCCATAGCCCTCCAGGACACCCACTATCACAGCTCTCACATAAAAACACAAATCAGACACCCACATGCGGAGGCACTCAACAGAAATTTACCCAAACAGCAGAGACCTCCAAGATAGAAACATACTCGACCACCACAACACAGCACAAACCACAGGACACATAGCTCACCTCCACAGTGTGCCCATCAACCTAAGCCCCTAAGGTTAAGCACCTTGCCCAATATACTAATCATAAGTGGCTCGATAGTGAGGAACACAGATGTCCCACTCACTAGGTTGAATAAAGAAAAGGTAACAGTCAGCTGTCTATCGGGTACCAGAATCCAACACATAACACACGCACTCAGGTCACTCCACAACAAGTACAGGTGTGACTCTGTCATTGTCCATGTGGGTGTGAATGACCTGAGATGCACCTCCCTGGACTATATGAAAAGAGACATGGTGGAGGTCTCAAATTATGTGGCCCAGCCAGGTATGACACTAGCCCTGAGCAGTATCTTATCATCACCCAGAATGATACCACAGTACAAACAAAAAAATGATTGACTTCACCAATTGGGTAAGTTTCTGGTGTCTTTCTCAGGGGATCCAGTATCTGGCTGCTTGGGATGACATGACTGACAGACTTTGATGCTTTGCCAGAAATGGCCTGCATCTGTCACCCCTGGGTTTCAGGGTACTGGCTAAGGCTCTTACCACCCCTATAGTGCCTTTTTTAGGCGAAGTCCCAAAGACCAAATTACCACCACAACAGGTATAAATAAATGCAACCTGAGGGTCATGCTGCTCAATGCTAGAAGTCAAAATATCAAGATGCACTTGCTCTAAGCACTCCACAAGATGGAGAGCATCGACATTTGTGCTGTAATGGAGACCTGGATTAAAGAGGCAAAAAGCACTCCTGTGCTACCAGGCTATAAATCATTCCACACCTTTCAGCCCCAAAACATGGACCGAACCTCCAAAGGTGGCAGTGTCTCCATATTCATAAAGTATATGCACACCTCCAGACTAGTAGCCCAGCATAATGCATCTGAGATACTTCAGGTACAACTAACATTGGGTAAGACTGCGATCCAGGTCATAGCCTGCTATAGGTCCCCAACCATGTCCCTAGACTCTCACTCCATGTTCCTAAGCTCCCTGGAATCTATCAAGGTCCAACCCAAAACTCTCATACTAGGAGACTTCAACTAGCCCTCCATCAATTGGTAAAACTACTCAAGCACCAATGCACTGGCCCAAAGCTTCTTGGAATTCATCAATTCCAATGCCCCGGACCACCTCATTCATACCCCCATTAGTGGAAGCAACATTCTTGACCTGGTTATTACTAACAGGGGCAACCATTGCTCTACACCAATAGTCAATTCCTCCCTGGTTTAATCCGACCACAAACTAATTACCATGGAAATCCACATCTCACCCACACCACCTGCAAAGGTATCCACCATGAAAAACATCTCCAAAGCTGACTTTGGCATCCTAAAAACAGAGGTAGCTAACTTCACGGCACCCATGACTCTGTACAAACATGTACATAAAAATGTATCAAACTAGCCATACCCAACAGAACCAAGACTCTCTCCTCCAAAAAAGGAAGCCAGTCTGGAGGTCCCCTGCCATTAATAAACTCTACAACAGAAGGAAGAAACTGTTGCAAAAAAAGGTGAAGTCCCAAGACTGGAAAAAATTCCCTTAGTAGCCTCAACAAAAAGTTGAGATCCTTCCTCAAAACCTGCAAACCAGCTATGAAGGCAGAATTGTGGCAGACACTAAAAATAACCACAAAGCCTTCTTTAGTTATATCAATAATCTCCATGGCAATACATAATTTGCTCTGGGTTACTGCACAATAGTACTTCCTATACTGTGCCAACAGATATTGCAAACGTACTGGCCCACAGATTCAGTGCCAACTTTACCCCCCCCCCCCCCCAAGTACCAATCTCAATACCGGAAGAATGCCAGGCACCCTGCATTACTGCAGCACAGGTAAAAGCTGCATTGTCTAAGGCCAAGAATACAACTTCCGTGGGACCTGACAATATCCCTGGCTGTGTTCTACATGAATTACAAAGTGAACTGGCACCACATCTGTGTGCTATGTTCACTCACAGCTTCACCTCAGGCTTTCTCCCTACCCAATGGTGCACTGCTACAGTCATCTCTCTCCATAAAGGAGGAGCAACTACAGACCCTGTAAATTATTGCCCCATTAGCCTGATGAATCTGATATGTAAGGCTATGGAGCGCATCATCATGGACCTAATTAACAAGGATATAGGGAATCTCCAAACTCTAGATCTCATGCAGTTTTGTTTTGTGAAAGGTAGATCATGCCTGCTTAACCTGGTTGACTTCTTTGAATCAGTCACCAGAGCGGTGGATGAAGGTAAGGCAGTTCATACAGCCTACCTCGATCTGACCAAGGCCTTTGGTACCATTCCTCACTCAGGAAGTATTGATAAACTCACCAAACTAGGCATCAACCCCTATATCATTAGGTGGGCTGCAAACTGTCTCACAGATAGAACACACAGTGTGAAAGTAGTAGATTCCAAGTCAGACTGCTGACCAGTCATGAGTGGAGTCCCACAGGGATTGGTCCTGGTCCTCTCCTGTTTGGCATCTACTTCTCAGAAGTCCAGGCCAACACGGAGGGACTCTGGCTGACCAAATTCTCAGACGACTGCAAGCTGAGAGCCATTATTAACTCCACAAGTGATGCAGACATCCTACAGAAAGGTCTCACTGAGACCAATGACTGGTGTTGAAACCATTGCCTTAAGCTTAATGCCATAAAATGAGTCATCATCCCCTTTGGAAAAACTCAGTTCCCACTAATTACCACATCGATGGGAGCCCACTGAACACTAAAGGTGTTATAAGAGATCTGGGGACACGGGTTGACAGCAACCTCTCCTTTGACCACCACATTGCCACTGTGGTCAGAAAGTTCTTCTATGTGGCACATCTCATTACCAAGGATTTTGCATCCAGGGAGAAAGAGGTCATCATTTCTCTTTACTCTTCCCTTATTAGACCAATCATAGAGTATAATGCCCCATTTAGTATGTACCTCACTAGGCACCTGCAACAGCTGGAGAGGCCACAAAAGTACCTTACAAAGAGGATCCTAGGCAATAAACACATGTCCTACACAGACAGACTCAAAAAACTCCAGTTATTCTCTGTCTCATACCATCTACTAAGAGGAGATCTCTGCTTGACTTACAAAGCCAAGTCTGACCCAGCTCTGTTAGAAATGTTACATCTAAGTAAATCCCAATCCCTCCACACCACATGCTCCAGAGACTTCAACCTCATTGCTGCAATCAACAAAACATTCTGGAGGGAAAGGTTCATAACCCAGAGACTGCCCATGCTCTGGAATAGACTTCTCATACATGTCAAGCAGAGCACCTCACATGCCCACTTCAAGAGAAATCTTGATGAGTGGATGGGAAATAGAAAGTTCACCCCAGGAATCACTCCAGTGGCTCTACTTGATAAAGGCACTTGGAGCTAATGATGGGTGGCACAATGCCAGGGCACTTCTATGGGCTAGGCTTGTAAAGGCCCCAGGGCCATTAGCCTAGTACACACCTATGAACCTATATATTTGAGTTTCAGACTTTATATCCTTCAGAAATGTATGCTAACACAAGTCCTGTTACTGCAACAACTCTCGAAGTTTATAAAAGTAATATTTAAAATCTGTACCTATTTGTGGGTCATTCCCCCATTTATTTTAGTCTTTGTCCAGATTTCTTGCACTAACAGGTTAAGTGGTATGATTAAACTCCATTTCTAATAACTGAAACTGAGTTGAAAGTTCCCTTTGTTGTAGTTTCTTTTTAAGGGTTTTGTTTAATAAACTAGCCTACTATAGTTAAATAAAAAAATGAAAGTCCTGAGAAGTGGAATTCCAAAGAAAGTACCTGATGTTAGAAACATTTGGACTATCAATTTATCAATAAATTTTAAACAACTAACAGTTTATTATAACAGTAACCATAAAATAAGCTTTATATAAATAAATATATAATGGAACAATTGAATAATATATTTACTTGTTTTTATTTTACCGATCCCTTGATTTTTACATATTGCATAAATGCAGAAATTGTTTTTACAAAGTATTTAAAAATTCATATTAAAAATACAAGGCCACAGACTAATATATAATAATATACATCTTCTGTCCCCTATGACCCCATCTTTAGTACTATTCCTATCTGGCAAGTATATTATCACTTAAAACAGCTGAGATAGCCACACTATCAGGAGTCAATGTCCACCCCTTCTTCCCCCCATTTCCACTCTTCCTTTCTCCCAACCATTTTTTTTCTTTATCAGTTACTCTAATTCTCCCCTTCCCCTAATCTTTGTTTACCTTAACTCTTCCCTTGCTTCCCTGAACACACCAATTTCATCTCTCTCATAATTCTTCCATCCACTTAGCCTTTCCTTTTATCTTTTCTGCTTCTTATACCTATCATTCCCATTCCCACAGCTCTACTTAAAAATAAATTAATGGAAATATCTTATCACTTTGTCAGTTACCCTTTGGCTTCCATCCTAAGATTCACAATATCTCACTATCCTCAACTTGTGTTCTTCCCTATTTGCAGCTCTTGATCTATTCTTGCCACATCTTTGATTTGATTCTAACCATGACCTCAGTTCCTATTTGTACATATATGATAGCTTTGGAAAGCTTCTGTTATGCAATATATTTGTGGATGTTCATTGTTTTTGCTAAGTTTGTTATATGCATTCTTACAGATCTCACTTATTGTGTTCAAGCTTCTTCCTATTTTATTTCTTCTTTTTATTATTATTCTCTCCAGACCTCCCCTGAAAAGAAATGACTTCTAGCTCAATCAGAAGTTCCCCGCAAACAAATGCAATTAAATAAATAATGAATATGTTCTGTTCTGTTCTGCTTATCAGAAAATTACAGTTTAAAAGAGTGGATTATTAAATCTGTATTCAGTGGAATGTTATTACTCTTAGGCTTACTGGGATTATGAAGAGAGAAGTGTTTTAGGTCAAGCCAGGATAGTCCCTTACCTCCCAGATAACTTGCACATGTAGTTCAGACAGAAACTTGCTTAGTTTTCCAAATCACAAAGTGGGGAATCTGCCTGTTCCTTGAAATGGAAAAAAAAGTTAAGACTTGCATTAAATTTCTATTGCAAAGTATCACATGGTATCTGTAATCACAAGACAGAAACTGAATTCAGATATATAATTTTTTTTCTGCCATATGATGTTCCCCAGCTACACAATGTCCAGCTGGTAAAATGCTTTTTTGAAAGTAAAAATACTGAAATGGCATCCAACTCCATTATTATTTTTATTAATATATATTTTTTGCAAGTTCCCACATACCCAAACAGGAGCTGCATTTGTTCCCCTCTACTTTTCATTGAGAATTCTGATGTAGCTCCACTATACTGGATTCCCATTGTATGTTCATAGACTATATCTGTAATACTCAAAACTGTGGGAATGTTAAGTGAGATTATGGGGAAATATATTCCAACTCTGAAATTGCTGTATCTCAGAGTACTTCTTCTTCAAGGGACAGTGAACTCAGAGTTAGTTTATATAAGTTGCAGGAGTGTGCAGGGGAATTTGCTCCATGCATACAACTCTTCAATGTGTAACACATTAATGAGTCTTGACCTTCTGATATGGAACTCACCTTATGGGCAGGAAGAATCCCCCTTGCAGTGTAAACTGTCAAGAAATGTACTCTTCGTCTTGTGTGTTAATCAGACTAGTATACTTATGGTATTGTCCTTATGTCCCACAGTCCACAGCATAAAAAATAAACAATTTGCATGTGACATAGGTTAAGCCAATGTGTAACCAGCAGTAGATAAATGCATTCACCACACACTATCAGAATGATATAACCCTGTAAAACTTAGCTATCATCAGAATTCCTCACTTACTTCAGTTTAGAGATACAAAATGCTGACAAGTATTTCACATTAAAAAAGCTGAGCCTGGTCTCCCCTTTCTATCATATAGGACCTTGACATAAAAGCAATAAAGACTTCCTTGAGGCCAAGCTGAATATCTGCAGGATGAGTCCCTCAGAGAGAACAGAAATCTACTCTGGATACTACAAATGTAATAAAAGCAAAGGAGAAAATGACCTGATAACCAGAGTTCCTTAAGGGCAGTTTGTAAGTCATACCAGAGGGTTGAAGAGCTGGAAAGTCCTAGAAAACCAAAGGTCGGCTAGCTTCTGCAGATTTCTGATTATACAAACAAGTGAAGGAAGATTAAGGGGCTTGACTGGAAATGTGAAACTAGATCAAAACAAGAAGACAATAATTTATAAGATCAGTATCTATGCAGTTTGCAGTAATGCTAATTGACGATTTATTATCCCACCCCCATTCCACCCAAAGTTTAGAGAAGAAAGTGACATTGTGGTACAAAGATGCTTGTGCAATCTGGAAATCAGAAAGCCACAACAGCGCTGTAAAGATCCTTTTGGAGAATACCAATGTACAGGCCGAAAGCTTACTCAGCTTCACATGCAAAACAAAAGGTCTGAGTCACATTTGTGAAACTGCATTTATGGGCAAAAAGTGATTCATGAATTGTTGCTAAATATTATTCCCAGCGCAGCAATTCCCAACCTCTCCCATTTAGTGTAAGACCTCAACCTTAACAGTTAATGAAAAAATGAATTCAGAGATTATTGACAAATTCATTATTAAAAAGGAAGGATACAGGTAGGAAATCATTAGTGTTGGTACAAGCCCATCATTATATGAATGAATGAAGCATAAGGGATGGAAAAACAATTTAAGTTCATTCTTCTTATTCTGCAGCGGTAGCGTTGTCACCTCACAGCAAGAGGTTCTCCCATTCGATTCTCAGCCGGAGCGCCTTCTGTGTGGAGTCTGCATGTCCTCCCTGTGGTCGAGTGGCGTTCGAAAGACATGCGTGAATGAGCGTGCCTTCATTGAAGGTTGGGCGTCGAGCTGGCACCTCGGCACTGTAAAAATCTACTGCCAATCATTAGTGGACAGGAATTCCGCTGTGGCAACCCTTAATCAGGAAAAGCCAAAAGAAGAACTTCTTATCCTGTAGACATCTTACATAATGTCAGTGCAAATTATAGGGCAGACAAGCTGAGCAGGACCAGGACAGATCTACGTGAATGGAAATTCTTTCGGGGGAGGGTCTTTCAAGATTTGATCCACCTGTGAAGAACACCTCAGATAAATATTTTACCTCCATTCTTAACTATTACTTGAACATTTCTGCTCCATGTCCCCATTCTTCAAGGCGTGGAAGACATATGCTATTTCTTTTCCTCTGACAGGAATATTCCTGTATGCTTTTCCATTCTGGTATTCTGGTGACTCAGAAGGACCTTCCAAAAAATAATTGTGGTGATTCCATCTTGATCCAGGTAACAATGGTTTTCCCTTTGTTTGGAATACTGGGGCAATTACCAAAAATTCTCACAGACTGGACTAACTTACACACAACCAGGGGTGTTTGATACATCCCAGCCATAATAATTATAACTGACTGCCTGGATCTTAAAATATTTGTACCTTTCTGGCAACATTTTTTAAGAGGACATGCAACATGTAATAAAGGAGACAACAAATCCTGCTACTAGAAAATCATTTACTGTTTTTCTCCTTGCTGCCAACAAAAAAACAGCTTCATTTCAGGACTAGTGTTTCTCTACCACTTTAGTAACTGTGTGAGTTACTATTCTAAGACGTGTCTTACTCCACACTCAGGGTTCACTTGTTGGCCATTTCAGCATGTCTTTCCATGGATGTCCCTCTTTCAATGCAACCTCATGTAAAAATGTTTTTGAAAGAGCTGTTGCATTAGAAGCCGCCTAGCAAACAGGGTAGCGCCTCCTAGAGATCTTTAATTTTTTTGTTAGAAAAACTAACTATTGCTCCATCTGAACCAGTTCATTAGGCTGAACTGAGATTTTTAAATGGAAAAGAATCTTACTAGTTGTCCTGACCTCTGCAAGGAGAGTGTCTGATTTGCAAGCTCAAATGAACTGTTGGTAATGGGTGCTCCCGTGTGTTGTAAACGTCTTAATTTTCTATGATGCTTTGTGGCTCATGTTTCCAGTGTTTTTCAGACACTTCAATAACATAATGTTTGAACAATTCCCAGTGCAACAGTCTTGCCACATTATTATCCCTTTCAGTATACATTCCTTCTGCCATTAGTATGTTACAACCAGCAATGAGGTGTGCGACTGTTTCCAGTTTGGTTTTAGAAAAACCTACATTTGTCTGTTTCTCCCACATGTTCAATGGACTTTGTAAACCAACATGTATGCAGCCCACTGTCTTGGGCTGCCAATATTAAACTTTCATCTCTTGGTTTGAATTCACCTCTCTTTAACCATTCCTGCATTTGTTCTTGATCAACATGAGGTTCTTCCAGAAGTTTTCTATACTTGCAACTATATTTATGCTTGTGCCACATTTCTTGCCTTCTCATTTGGTCCTTCATCTTATTTACTTTCTTTTGTCTTTTGGCACATTGAGTTGCTGCCTGATTCTTATTTACTTCTGGTTTGATTTCCATTCCTGCTTGAGGCTGATATGCTTCTGCTAGAGAAAGCAGAAAAGTCATCTTAGATGTATTCGCCTCATGTTTAAAAACTTTTACTACATTTGAGTCTTGTGAGGTCAGCAGATATATGTGGAGTCCCACAATTGCAGATGTATACATATAATCAGTTTCAAGGAGGTCCTTCCCTCCTTCTGAATGGGGAATATGTAATCTTGTTATCCACTGATTTTTATAAATAAGTTGGTGACCATGAAGCATCCTTCTTGTTTTCCTATCTAATCTATCCAACACATTTTGGGGCTTGTCAGTCATTCCAAAACTGTAAGTTAGGACAGGAAGAACAAATTGTTTTATAGCCTGGATTCTGTTCCTTGATGTCAATGCTATTTTCAGGATTAATGTAAGTCTTCTCAAGTATTCCTTACTAGGTTTTATTTGGCATTTGTTTGTTTTTTATTGTTGATCCTTCATCAATTCCCAAATATTTATACACTCCTTCTTGCTCAAGATCTTTTATGTCACATTCTTGTTCCAAACTGACGTTTTCTTGGTGTTGCAGATTTCCTGCTTTAAAAGTTGCTTTTGCACATTTATCAAGACCAAATGACATTCTTATATCACCTGAAAAAGTTTTGACATCTTGCAGTTGTGCTTTCAGTTCCTCATCTAATGAACTGTACAACTTTAAATCATCGACAAAGAGAAGACAAGTCTTTATACTTTGTTGTTTTCTAGGAGCTAAATTATAGCCATGGCCTAAGCTGTTAAGTAGACAGCTTAATGGGTTAGGGTAAGGCAGAATAGCAGCATGACAGAGAGTCACCCTGGAATATCCCCCTTTGAATTTTTATTCCTGGGATAATAATTTGTCCTTTATCATGGCTTAATTTCAAAGTGGTCTGCCACTGTTTCATGGTCACTGTAATGTACTCTCTCAGTGTAGGATGTATCTTATACATTTTTAAGCATTATTTTATCCATGAATGTGGGATACTATCAATTTTTTTTGTAGTTAATCCATGCATACTTAAATTCTTCCCTGTTTTACAGTTCTCCACTATGAGTTTATTTAACAACAAATGATCCTTTATTCCATATGACTTTCTTTTATTGCCCTTTTGTTCTACTGCAATAATTGAGTTTTCTTCTAAATGACTATAAACTCTGTCAGCATCACTTCTCATGTATAGTTTATACATCGTCAGAAGGCAAGTTATTGGTCTATACTTTTTAGAGTAGTTGCAGGTTCACTCTTAAGTAGGAGCATTGTTTTTCCTGTTGTTAATCAAATTGGTGTCTGTTCGGGGTGCGCATATAGATAGTTCTTACTCATGGTTAAATCTTTCTGCAAAGATGTTAATACTTTCAGCCAAAAGTTAGGTACTCCATCTGGACCATGGGTTTTCCAATTAGAGGTTTTTCTTAACTTTGTTTCAATCTTTCTGGTTGTTACTTCATCCCATTTCATATCCTGTACCTTTAAACCTCTTATTCTTTCTTTAACTTCTTCTATCCATTTCACATCTTTGTTATGTTCTACAGAATCTTCATAGATACTTCTCCAAAATGTATCTATTTCTTATTTTTTTTGCTGGTCTTTCAATTCCTTTTACCTTATTTCCCAATTCTTTATAAAACTTTTTTGGGTCATCAATAAATTGCTTATTTTATACTTTTCCTTTATATTTATCTTTGTATCTTCTATGTTTTTCCACTAGTGCTGAAATTCATAGTTTGTTATTTGCGATAGTGCATGATAGATCCTGGTCTGTTTTAATACTGTGCATTGCTTTTATCACAACTATCTTTTTTAGTATTTTTGTTGATCTGTTTCCTCTTCTATAGTCTTCTAACAGTGACTCCTCTTGTCTTAACTACTTTATAGTTTTCTCTATTCAATATTTCCATGATGGTATTCAGTTTCTCCCTTTACTTTCCCTCACTACCCTGTGTTCTTGTGGTAGAACTTTAGCAGTTATTAATTTAGCTGCACAGTAATATATCCTGTTTACTTCTGTTATATCGCATGGATCTCTATGAACAGTCCTAATTACTGCATTCATTTGTTTTATCAGGTTTATGACCTTTTGGGTTTTATTAACCTTCTGCAGTCTATTTCTTTTATTGATCTTGATATATTTGTCTATGTCTATTAAACCAAGCAACTCTTCTCTTAGCTCAATTTATTCCAAACTGAGGGCACATCCTTTGTTTTCCACTTACTGTGGGCATTCTACAGAAGGTTCTATAGCATCTTCCTGTGGCACATTCTCTTCAATTTCATCCTGTGCCATCCATTGCTCTATCATATGGGAACTCACTGGCCTATCACTCCTCAACATTGACTGCATCAGGGTTTCCACAGTTTCCTGTTCCTTCCCTTGCTGTCTAGCTTGAAGTGAACATTTATACTGGTTTCCTGTGGAAGGCTCCAAAGTATTTTGACATGGCACCTGACCAATTGCTTCCTGTTCCACTGATCTCCCCTTAATTTGGATATTCATTATTCTATCCTGCTGTGATGCTTTCTGAATTAGATTTTCTACACTGAATCCTTCTCTTTGCAGCTGCTCCACAACCTCAGTTTCTATTTCTGTAACTTCTCCATTACTAATTTGTTTTTCTCCTTTTCCTCTTTGTCTTCTTATTTTTTGTATTGTAAAGTTTTCCGTGTCTGGATTCCTTTTCCTGTATTTCTCTTCAAATATCTTTGGTGCTGCTCTTTTTGTATTCGTTAGTTTTGCTGTCTCCTTTGCATAAATATTACACCATATTAAATCTCTTTGTCTTTCCCATGTCCATATTTCTTCTTCAGATGTTTCCAGATCTACTTGTTTCTCCCTTCTTTGGGGACTCACTCCATCATGCTGTGATATAACCTGTGTTAGACCTTCTGCATCAAATCCTTCACTTCACAGGCACTCCATAACTTCAACTTCTATTTTTTTAACTTCTACTTTACTAATCTTCTTTTCTACGTTCCATCTTTGTGATATTATTTTTTTTTATTGTGAAATTTTCCATATCTGGATGCCTTTGTCTGTATTTCTGTCCGAATATCTTTGGGCCTGCCTTCTTTACATTGATTAATTTGGCTTATATTGTACAATATCAAATCTCTCTTTCTTTCCCATGTCCATATTTCTTTTTTATACATTTCGTATATCTCTTTTTTTTTGTTTATATTTTTCCACTTCCTCAGATGCTTCTTTTTCCAAGGAGATCAAGGTTTCTTGGTCTATATACTGTTTATCACTAAGCTGTTGTATTAACATACACAAATTTTCATTTGAAGCTTCTGACAGTTTTTCTTGTGGAAGTATTTTTCTTTCCTCTAATTTCTCTCTTAATCATTTTGTATATCTTATGTCTGGAAATTCTGTATTTTTTAAATAATAGTAACAATACATAATTTCTTTCTTATCCTCAATAGTCCACTTTATCATCTTTATGGCTCTTCTTTGGCATATCAGTTTTTGTGATTTTTGTGGACTGCTACTTCCTTCTACAACAGGGGGGCCATCCCCTTTATTTATTACCTGATTTTATGCCAGACACTGGATTTTTATTGTCATATTCCAGGCATTGTCCTCTCAGGGTTTTAGCCTTCTTCTCTCTGATGCCTTGAAAGCTCTGAAGGGCTTTGCACTCAAACCTGACTTTTAGTCAAATTAGCTCTTAACTGACAAATGGTTAGTGCACATGGATGGTGCCCTGAAAGCTTCTAAAGCTGGACAGCAGTTGAATCCTTAGCAAAATTCAACCCACATAGCTAAGGCTACATCAGTAGTGATCATTCAAACATGTACTGTTATGGTAAGTTTACTTGCACAACTGTATTTTCTTTATATGTCAGTTAAATTATATAGACAGGTAAGTAGATAGATGCATACATACATACATACATACAGATGTAGATATAGATATAGCTGTGTCTAGCATTATGGTTTATTAATTTTTTATCTTCAAAAACATAATTCATCAAACATGAAAACACACACACATACAAAAAAATTCAGGGGCAAGTCCTCCCTGAAACTCTCATGTAGAGGCTTGGTCTCTCATGCCCCCTAAATTATATGTACCAATTTCATGGTCACACAACACTGGGGAAAAATGCAAAAGCTCATTGAAAGTACACTGCTGGCTCAGTCAAGTCCAACTAGTGCAAATTAAGTGAACTGCAATGTGAAATCCGCACTTGACCACCACAACACAACACTAATCCTGAGATACATAACTCTCCTAAACAGTGTGCCACTCAACCAAAGCCCCTACGGCAAAACAGCGTGCCCAACACACTATTCATAGGTGACTCAATAGTGAGGCACACTGCTGTCCCACTCAGTAGGTCGAATAAGGAGAAAGTAACAGTCAGCTGCCTGTCAGGTGCCAGGATCTGCCACATAATGCACACAGCCAGGTCCCTCAACAACAGGTACAAATATGACTCTGTCATTGTACATGTGGGTGTGAATGACCTGAGATGTACCTCCCTGGCCTACATGAAAAGAGACATGGAGGAGCTTTTGGATTATGTAGCCCAGGTGGGTATGACCCTAGCCCTGAGCAGCATCCTACCATCACACAGAATGATACCGCAGTACAAGCAGTAAATGATTGATTTCAACAATTAGCTAAGTTTCTGGTGTCATTCAAAGGGGATCCAGTATCTGTCTGCCTGGGACGGCATGATTGACAAACCTCAATGCTTTGCCAGAGATAGCCTGCATCTGTCACCCCTGGGTTTCCAGATAGTGGCCAAGGCTGTTGCCACCCCATAGTGCCTTTTTTCAGCGGTGTTCCAAAGACCAAATTACCACCGTAACAGCTACAAACAAATGCAATCTGAGTGTCATGCTGCTCAATGCTAGAAGTCTAAATCTCAAAATGCACTTGCTCAAAGCACTCCTTAAAATGGAGAACATCGACATTTGTGCCATAACAGAGGCTTGGTTCAAGGCAGCAGAAAGCATCCCTGCACTACCAGGCTATAACTCATTCCACACCTTTCGGCCCCTGAACTTGGACTGAAGCTCCAAAGGTGGTGGTGTTTCCATATTCATAAAGGATGCGCACACCTCCAGACTGCTAGCCCAACATAATGCATTTGAGATACTTCAGGTGCAGCTAACACTGGGTAAGACAGCGATTCAGGTCGTAGCCTGCTATAGATCCCCAACCATGTCCCAAGACTCACACTCTATATTCCTAAGCACCCTGGAGAATATTTGGGTCCAACCTAACACTCTCATATTGGGCGACTTCAACTACCCATCCCTTAACTGGGAAGACTACTCATGTACCAATACACTTGCCCAACGTTTCCTGGAATTCATTAATTCCAATGCCCTAGACAGCTCATTCATAACCAACTAGAGGTAGCAACATCCTTGACCTGGCCATTACTAACATGGGCAACCATTGCTCTACTCCAGTAGTCAACTCCTCCCTGGTTAGATCCAACAACAAACTAATCACCTTGGAAATCCACATCCCTCCCACCCACCCCCACAAAGGTAACCACCATGAAAAACCTCTCCAAAGCTAACTTTGGGATCCTAAAAACAAAGGTGGCTAACTTAACGGCACCCATGCAAATGGCAAATGACTGACAAATGACTGCCAAATCATAAACCAATGCACTGTACAAAAACATGCACAAATGCATGGACCTTACCATACCCAGTAGAACCAAGATGCTCTCCTCCAAAAAAAGTAAGCCAATCTGGTGGTCCCCTGCCATAAACAAACTCTACAACAGAAGGAGGAGACCGATGTGGAATAAGGTGAAGTCCCAAGACTGGAAAAACACCCATATCAGCCTCAACAAAAAGTTGAGATCCCTCATCAAATCATCTAAAGCTAACTATGAAAACAGAATTGCAGCAGATAGTAAAGACAACCACAAGGCATTCTATAGTTATGTAAAGAATCTCCATGGTAATACCCAGATTTGTTCTGAGTTACTGCACAATGGTACCTCCTATACTGAGCCAAAAATATTGTCAATATACTGGCCGACAAATTCAGTGCCAATTTTACCCCTCGCCCCCCAAGAGACCAGTCATCATGCCAGTAGATTTCCAGGCACCCAGTATTACTGCTGCACAGGTTAAAATAGCACTGTCCAAGGCCAAGAATACAGCATCTATGGGACCTTACAATATCCCTGGCTGTGTTCTACATGAACTACAGAGTGAACTGGCACCTCACCTGTGTGCCCTGCTCAATCACAGCCTCACCTCAGGCTTTGTCCCTACCAAATGGCACACTGCTACAGTCATCCCTCTTCACAAAGGATGAGCGACTACAGACCCTGGACACTATCGCCCCATTAGCCTGACAAGTCTGATATGCAGAACGTATTATCATGGACCTAATAAACAAGGATATACAGACTCTCCAAACTCTAGATCCCACACAGTTTGGTTTTGTGAAGGAAAGATCATGCCTGCTCATCTTGGTCAACTTCTTTGAGTCAATCACCAGAGCTGTGGATGAAGGCAAGGTGGTTCATACAGCCTACCTTGATCTGGCCAAGGCCTTTGATAACATTCCCCACTCAGGAATCATAGTAAAACTCACTAAGCTAGGCATCAACCCCTATATCACTAGGTGGGTTCCAAACTGGCTCACAGGTAGAACCCACAATGCGAAAGTAGCTGACTTCAAGTCAGACTGCTGACCAGTCATGAGTGGAGTCCCTCAGGGTTCAGTCTTGAGTCCTCTCCTGTTTGGTATCTACTTCTCTGAAGTCCTGGCCAACACAAAGGGACTCTGGCTGACAAAGTTCGCAGATGATTGCAAGTTGGAAGCTATTATTAACTCCCCAAGTGATGTTGACATATTACAGAAAGACCTCACTGAGATCAACAATTGGTGTCAGAACCATACCCTTAAGCTCAATGCCAAAAAATGTGCCGTCATCTACTTTGAGAAAAACCCAGTTTCCATGAATTACCACATCGATGGTAGTCCACTGAACACAGAAGGTGTTGTAAGAGATCTGGGAACACAGGTTGACAGCAACCTCTCTTTTGACCACCACATTGCCACTGTAGTCAGAAAGTCCTTCTATGTGGCACATCTCATTACTAAGGGTTTTGCATCCAGGAAGAAAGAGGTCATTGTCTCCCTCTACTCTTCCCTCATTAGGCCAATCACTGAGTACAATGCCCCATTTGGCATGCACCTCACTAAACACCTGCAACAACTGGAGAGGCCACAAAAGTACCTCACAAAGAGGATCTAAGGCTTTAAACATTTGTCCTATATAAGCAGACTAAACAAAACTCCAGCTATTCTCTGTTTCATATCGCCTACTTAAAGGTGATCTCTGCTTGACTTACATAGCCATGTCTGACCCAGCTCTGTTAGAAATGCTACATCTAAAGAAATACCAATCCCTCCGCACCACATGCTCCAGAGACCTCAACCTCATTACCAAAATCAACAGCACATGCTGGAGGGGCAGATTCATAACCCAGAGGCTGCCCATGCTATGGAATAGACTTCCCATACATGTCAAACAGAGCACTTCACTGGCCCTCTTCAAGAGAAATCTTGATGAGTGGATGGGAAATAGATAATTCACCCCAGGGGTCACTCCAATGGCTTTACTCGACAGAGGCACTAGGAACTATGGTTGAGTGGCATGATGCCAGGGTAATCCTATGGGCTAGGCTTGTAAATGCTCCAGTGCCATTAGCCTAGTACACATCTATGAACCTATGAAAAGCCACTCGTCAGAAGAGCCCAAATGAAGTGCGGGTAAGCTTCCTTCACAACAAAAAGAAAAATTAGTGGTATTCCTCGAAGTCTCTGAAAACCAAGTATGCAACCTATACTGTGTCAAAATCAAACCAAGACAAAACTTCGCAGTGAGGAGGGTGTGAAGTTCACTCCTTGAATTATGTTATGCATCTAGTTCACTTATAAAAATCAAACTGCAAAATATGTACTACAAAATAATCAAACAGAAAACAGTATGCAGTCCACAGTTGAGTTAAAAATGGAATGTCCTTTATTAAAACACACAAACAAGCGATCCTAGCTGAGTAAATGAAAAGCATCAAAAACATGCATTATTTATATATAATCAGGTTATTTGCAGCAAGGGAGTGGTTACAGAGGGGGGTTCTGTTAAGAGCAATAAAAGCATTAAAATCATTCCTTCAGCCAAGTCCTCCTTCCCCCTTACCACCATAGTGTAAATTTAGAAAATTGTGAACTACTGTAGAGGCTGAAACTGAACACGTTTATAAAACCAGGGCTTTATTACTATTGCTCTATAAAAAGCATACTAGAACTCAAAAAACTGTCCCACTGTTTAAAAGAGTATTAAAAGTCTGATATGGGACTGATTAATGCTGACATTACTTGCTAATATTATTAAAAACAAATGTCAAACATTGTAAGTATTTTAAAATGAAAATAACTGCCATTGGTGCTGTTTTTTAATAATCGAGTATACTTTTACTCATTAAATTAAGTGCTTTCTTAGTTAGATGCCACACTTGAACAGATCTCCAGGGCCTTAATGCTTTATTTTTTAGTTTTAATATTTTTCATTGTATTTCCATCTTGCCAATTATAGCTATGGTTTTCAGCCTACTTAGGTGTTCACTTGTAGATGTATGCATGTGTTCATTCATATTATGATATGTTTTGTGCACACACACACACACACACACACACACACACACACACGCACCTGATGAATTATTATAGGTTCATAGGTTCATAGGTAGGTACTAGGCCATCAGCCCAAGGGCCTAAGTAAGCCTAGCCAACAAGGTTCCCTGGCTTATGCCACCCAAGAAAGTTAATTTCCTGTGTCCCTGTCGAGCAGAGCCACAGAAGTGATCCCCGGGGTGTATTTCCTATTTCCCATACACTCATCAAGATTTTTCTTGAAGAGTGCTAATGAGGAACTTTGCTTGACATAGATGGGTAGCTTATTCCAGAGTATAGGAAGTCTCTGGGACATGAATCTTTCCCTCCAGCATGTCCTGTTTATTGTGGTGACAAGGTTTAGGTCCCTAGATCATATAGCTTGGAGGGATTGGGATTTCTTTAGGTGTAGCATGTCCAACAGCTTTGGGTTTAACATAGCTTTATATGTTAGGCAGAGATCTCCTCAGAGCAGGCGATATTCTACAGAGTAAAGTTGGAGTTTTTTGAGAAATTCAGTGTAGGGCATCTGTTTGAGGCCAGTAATCCTCTTTGTGAGGTACTTCTGTGGCCTTTCTAGCTGCTGCAGATGTCTTGTGAGGTACATTCAAAAAGGGGTGTTGTACTCTATAATGGGTCTAATGAGTGCTGAGTAGAGGGGAACAATGTCCTCTTTTTTCCCTGGATGAGAACCCTTTTGTGATGAGGTGTGCCACATAGAAGGATTTCCTGACAACTGTGGCAATGTGATTATCAAAGGAGAGACTACTGTCCACCTGGGACCCAAGGTCTCTTATCACATATTCGGCATTAAGTAGACTGCCATTTATGTGGTAGTTCATGGGTACAGAGTTTTTGCCAAAGGGGATGACAATGTACTTTTTGGCAATGAGCTTGAGGCCATGCCTCTGACACCAGGCATCTGTCTCAGTGAGGCCCTTCTGTAGGATGTCCACATCATTTGGGGACTCGACTATGGCTCCTATTTTGCAGTCATCTACAAACTTCATTAGCCAGAGGTCTTTTTTGTTAGCCTGTACTTCAGAGAAGTAGATACCAAACAGGAGAGGTCCCAGGACTGAACTCTGTGGTACTCTACTTGTCACTGGTTTGAAGTCAGATTTGGAATCTGCAACTTTTACAGTGTGGGTTCTGTCAGTGAGCCAGTTGACAACCCATCTTGTAATGTAGGGATTTATACCTAGTTTAGTGAGTGTAGCTATAATTCCAGAATGGGGGATGGTGTTGAAAGCCTTGCCGAGGTCAAGATAGGCTGTGTGAACCACCTTACCATCATCTACGGCTTTGCTGACTGCCTCAAAGAAGTCTATCAGGTTCAGAAGTCATGATCTGCCTTTCACAAACCCTAACTTGGTGGGGTCCAGAGTTTGGAGGTTACCAATGTCTTTGTTTATGAGTTCCATGATGATACGTTTCATGGCCTTGCAGACCAGGCTCATCAGGCTAATAGGGCAATAGTTCCAAGGATCATTGGTGGCTCCCCCCTTTTGGAGTGGGATAACTGTTGCTGTGCACCATGCAGTGGGCACAAAGCCTGACGTGAGACTATGATTGAATATGGTGCTTAAGTGGGGAGCCAGTTTGTTCTGAAGTTCGTGTAAAACACAGCCTGGGATGTTGTCCGGTCCCATGGATGCTGTGTTTTTGGTTTTAGAGAGTGCAGCTTTTACCTGCATAGATGTGATTACAGGGACTCTGCATTCTTCCTGCATAGATATGGGCCCTTTAGGGGGTGAGAGGGGGTAAAGTTAGCACTGAACCTATCTGCCAGGATGTTGGCAATATCAGTTGGTTCTGTAATTTTCGTGCCATTGTGCTGTGACTCAGAGCAGATATGGGTGTTGTCATTGAGATTCCTGACATAGCTATAGAATGCTTTGTGGTTGCCCTTAGAATCAGTGGTGATTTTGTTTTCATAACTAGCTTTGGAGGATCTTATAAGGGATCTCAGCTTCTTACTGAGGCTGACCAGGGAGCTCCTCCACTCAGGAGATTTTACTCTCTTTTGCAACAGTTTTTTCCTTGTGTTGTAGAGTTTGTTTATGGCAGGGGACCACCAGATTGGTTTCCTTTTTTGGAGCATAGCATTTTGGTTCTGTTTGGGATAGCATGATCCATGCACTCGTGTAAGTGCTCATAGAGTGCATTTGTACAGGATTCAGCAGTCGTAACTGTATTGTCCATGATATGGTATGAAAGCATTCTTTGTTAAAAGTGTTTTAGTTTATATGTATTAATATTTATTCTGATAGCTCTCTAGTGGTAGATCTTTTGTTAGTTATTTAGTCATTTTGTTAGTGAGTTAGTTTCTTAATTAATAAAGTTTGGATTAGGAAGTTAGCCTATATAAAGTGTTAATAAGCTATTCTTATATGTTTTAATTTGTCTCTAGCTTTTACATTGCAGTTCTAAGGTAGCACAGTCTCAGTTTACACCATGGTGTTAAGGAGGACTTGACTGAAGGAATGATTTTAATGCTTTTATTGCTTTTAACAAACCCCCCCTCTGTAACCACTCCCTTGCTGCGAATAGCCTGATTATATATAAATAATGAATGTTTTTGATGCTTTTCATTTACTCAACTAGGATCGCTTGTTTGTGTGTTTCAATAAAGGATATTCCATTTTTAACTCAACCATGGATTACCTACTATTTTCTATTTTATTATTTTGTAGTACATATTTTATAGTTCGATTTTTATTACTGAACTAGGTGCATAACATAATTCAAGGAGTGAACTTCACACCCTCCACACTGCAAAGTTTCTTCTTGGTTTGTAAGCTTCCCACACACACACACACACACACACACACACACACACACACACACACACACACACACACACACACACACACACATATATATATAATAGGTTATATTCATTTGATTGTCAGTTCACTTTATCGATAAAGAAAACAAGGTGGTTCATTTGATCAACATTCATTATATTGAAAAGTGTGAAATCATATAGAAAATGACTGCTGGTGTGGTTTTCGAGAACAGGAATTACAATGTGAATTAGTGTTGATTAATAGTTTTACCATGATGATTTCCTCTATGTTTTTCCACCATGTCAAGAAGTTTAAATATGCACCTCAGCAGTGATTCAGTGTGTAAGCACCCTTCTTTTTTCTCTGTGGTTGTGCAACTATGGAGTTAATATATTTATGTCGGTGGGGGCAAAGAACTTTTGGAGTTATATTTAGTGTCTATGAAATTGTCAATGAAATGAGTGCCAATCAAATGAGTTTTAGATTAAAGGAAGCACTTCTTCCCTTGTTGATTAAGTGAAATGTTGTTCTAGTTAAATATAATCATATATATTTATATACATACAAATGTGTGTGCTGTGTGTGTGTTGACATCTACATTAGTTTTCTAATTCTACAGTTACAAGGGCACTGCTTTACAAAACAATATGTAACAGAGGTACTGCTATTCAATGACATCCATTTGCCTAGGCAGCAAAGGTAACACTGCTTTCTGCAATATATATTAAAGCAGACAGTAGTGAAATAATAGTGTTACAGTATCTTATCATATTTACTTCTTTTGGTCATTAGAATTTTTGTGCTTCCTTAGATATGCCTGTCCTGACTGTGCTTTGCATTAAGTGACCATTATATTTGTCTGTTTTTCTAATTTTATATCTTCAATACACCATCCATATTTAAGCCAGTCACCTTTGTATTGTATTCTTCAGCTAAGAACAGATGTTCTTCATATTGATCACTGCTGCAGAAGCCTTAGCTATATGGGTTATATCCTGCCAAGGGTATAACAGCCAGCCAGCTTCCAAAGCTTCAGGTTACCTTCCAAGCACCCAAACTGTCAAGCAGCACAAGCTGAGCTGACTAAAAGACAAGTCTGAGCATGAAGCCCTTTAGAGCTTTACTGCTGCTGAAGAGTATGCTCCTCTGAGGGTTTTCAGGATCACCGGTTGGGTTATGCTTTTTTTGCTAGGCAGTTAAGTTCCATTTGGGGAAACAAACTTCAACTTTGTTAAAATTTGTTAATGTTTTATCACTTTCCTCTTCAGGAAAGTTATTTTAAAGCTAGGAGTGTTGTTATTTAAAGGACTGTCTTGAGACTGTGGTATTCTTTTAAACAGAGCACTTATTTTGTTCTGTCAGTTTAAAGTAGTGCAAACTAACTAAAAACATATTTTCTGTAGAGAAATATTTGTTTTTTGTTTCTTTCTTTCTTTTGTTTTGTTTTGGGGCTACAATAATGTTTTAAAGCATTTTTGCTGTGTTTTTTCCTGTCAAAACAATCATTTTTGTGGACTGGTAGTTTAACTAGCATTTGCTGCTTGAATTCCCAAGGAAAGATGCGTCATTTTTGTCTTGACCATGGGACAGACTACCAGTCCCATGGAACGTCCTTCTTCCAGCCACAAAAAGAAAATTTAAGCAAACAGTCTTTGCCACCACAGCAGCCTAGCAATTTGCCTTAGCTGCAAGTGGGTGACTCAGCTGTGGCCATTTGTTGCACCTCAACCACTCATCTTTTACTCAGATCACTCTGTTGCAGCAACTTCAGCCACTATGGACTGGGGGGGTAGCCATATCGTCTGTGGCTATTGCAGTCCCCTCAGTGGGTAATGGAGAGCCACTCTTGTTGGTTCTGGGAACAGTTAATGTTTCCCTGTTGTATCAGAAAGTTGTGCCCATCCCTGAGGAAGCAGCTGCTACCATTAGTAACATGGTTGGCCGCATTTTATCTGACAAAAAGAAACAGAAAGCCAAGCATGTATCTACCCCTTCTCAAATTTGTTTGGATAGGAGCAATTTACTAGAACTGGCTCAGGATTTAATTCAGACTATTGACCCTTTTTATAAAGTAGTCTTTGATAAAAGAGGGATTCTTCTTTTTTTGAAGAGATATAAGATTCTAAACCTGAACAAGGAGATGCAGGGACAGATTCAGGGTTTTGTCCTTGGATTTCTGATTCAGACTCAGAGGAGATCTCAGTTTCTAATTTTCCCTATTGGGGATTCACTTTCTATGAGACTAATACTAGACTGTCCCAGTGTTTTCATCGCGAAAACACTGAGGTTTCTCAGTCCCCCAGAAAATACTATGAGTTGCTACAGAAGGACTTTCCAGAAACTATACTCATTACTCCTGCCCTGTCTGCTTCAGAGGATGTCTGTCTTACTGCCTGCAATTTTCCTGACAGTCAGCCAGCTGTCCCTAATAAAAGGCAGATAGGATATATAAAGTTCCTCAGTCTTTTATATTTTTATACACTATTTCCAAACCTGACCCAGCAGCTATAGCCTTAGTTGATTCCACTGCTGCTAAGCCCGTAACTAATTCTAATCCTACTCTTTCTAATACAAATGAGAAAATTATTGATAGGTATGGGGAAATAGTGTATTCCTCTGCAACTTTGATTTTCAGAATTTTGAATTGTCAGGTTCATATGTTAAAGATTGTTCTGACACATTGTGAAAGGGTGAGGAATGTTTTATCTTCAGTTTCTTCTTGCAAAAAAAACTGCTTTAAATAATTCAGTTTCTTCTATTGCACAGATCACTACTCATTGTTTGCAGTGTGTGTTTTATTCTGTTGATAGTTCTTCCCAGGCAATGGTCACTGGTACTGTTTTAATGAGGTTTGCTTGGCTGCATTCTCAGAACCTCCAAGATTTAGTATTTTGCCCCTCTGCTGCAGAGGTGATCAAAAAGTGTGATAAAAGGGACAAGCTAACCAAGGGAATCTCTAAGGTTTTTCAACCTTCCTTTTATAAATTGTCCAAGAGATTTTTTTTTCTCCTCATCCAGTTTTGGCAAAAACAGCTTCAATACAATTCAGGTAAACAAGAAGAATAAATGGCAAGGGGTTTCAAAAAGAAGCTTCAATCCTCCCAAAACCCAAGAACAATCCAGCAAGTCTGAATGACTTTTCAGGAGACCTTATGACCATCTCCCTTCCTGGCCCCTCTTCTCTTCCAGAAAGTCTTAATCTCCATTTTTCTATTTGGCAACAGATTGTTTTAGGCAAATTGGTTCTGAAAATCACTAATCAAGGTTATAGATGGCAGTGGTAGGAAATTCCTCTTTTCCAGGAGGTCATTCCTCATTCTGCAGATCAGACTCTTTTTATTTCCTCCTGTTCTTCATCACATCGTCCCAAGTAGTAATAGAACCAGTTCCTCCTTCCCAGGTGGGGAAGAGGTTTTATTCAAGGATGTTCCTAGTGCCAAAGAAAGAAAATGCTTTGAAACCAGTTCTGGATCTTTCTTTTCTAAACATGATAGTGCTCAAATTCTAAATGCCCCTTCACAACCTGTCACATCTTCTTCCTCTTTCATGTTTCTTTGTAAGACTAGAATTAAAAGACAATTATCATTACATCCCTATTCATCCAGACTTCAGATGTTTCTTAAGGTATTGTGTGTCTGGATCATGTTATCAGTTCTCTGCCTTACGTTTGGGCTATCCACTGCACCAAGAGTGTTCACAAAGTGTCCAGCTCTGATTATAGCTCATTACAGGTTATATGGTCTCCACATGTTTCCATATTTAGATGACTTGATTATCTTTGCAGAGTCTTTTTTTCAAAATGTCAGAAATCTCTGACTTGAGTGAGATCTTGCACAAGTTGGGATTCCAATAGAACATTCAAAAGTATTTCTTGGCTCCTTCACACAGGATTGTGTTCCTGGGATGTCAGCTAGAGATCTGAGTTCTGAGAGGCTTTCTCCCACATAAAAAAATAGATCTTTATCTAGAACTATTTCTAATATTTTCCACTCAGACTTCAGTCACAGTGAGGGAATACCTTAAGATTTTGGGTCTCATGACATCTATGACTCTCATGATACCCCTGGCAAGACTCCATATCAAAAACATACAATTGTATTTGAAATGTCTTTAGTCCCACCATCAACACCCTTTATCTTTTCAAATCCCAGTGCTGTGGTTTGTCAGAAGAGAAATCTTTTGGTGGAGACAACAGAAATCTTTAAATCCAGGTCTCTCATTCTCCTTCCCTGCTTCAAAGCAGTCAGTCAACACAAACATTCCAGACTTTGCTTGGGGAGCAGTTTCTGGAGGGATAAAAGTGCAGGGTGTGTGTGACACCAAGGACAGATTCAAACACATAAATATCAAGGAGATGCTACTCTGTTCAAGGCACTCAATTCTTCGAACCTTTTTTTGGTCCCTGGGACTTCTCCAAGTAGTTACAGATAATACCACAGTCATACTGTACATCAACAAGCAAGGGTGAACCAGGCCAAACCCCCTTTGCAGACTAGCCATGTTAGCTTGGGATATAGCTTCACAGCACAGCCTCACTCTACAGGCATTCTACATTGTGTCAAAGCAAACCTGTGTGGCAGACAAGCTGAGCAGGATCAGGGTAGACCCTCTCAAATGGAATCTAGATCAGGGTATCTTCCATGATTGATACATCTGTGAGGAATTCCTAAGGTAGACCTATTTGCCTCATCTTTTCCAGGGATCTATGGATGAAGGCTTGGAAGAAAGCTGCCTTCTCTTTTTTTGGACAGGAATGTTCCTGTATAGCTTTCCATCCTTGCTGCTAATATCCAGGGTAGTTCTGAAGATTCAGAGGAAACACACCAAGATCATTGTGTTGACTCCCTTCTGGTCCAAGCAACTGTGGTTTTCCCTTCTTTTGGAAATGGCCAGGGACGATTACCACAAGCTTCCTTACAGAGTAGATCTACTCAAACAAGACCAGTGGTATCTGACACTCCCCAACATCATTCATCTTCAACTGGCTGCCTGGATGATAGGGTCTTAATAGTTAACAGGGACCAGTTTTTTGAGATGTGCATCAGGTACTAATGGGGGCAAGAAAGCTTGCTATTAGGAAATCGTACATTAGCATAGAGGAAATGTTTTCTAGTCGGTGACAACAACATAATCAGCACCCATTCAGGGTTAGTAATTCTTTCCTTTTACCATATTTGTATGAGTTATTAACCTATGGCCTTTCTTATTCCTCTGTCAAGGTTCACTTATCAGTCATTTCAGCATATTGCCTACGGATCGTCCTCTTTCAATGCAGTCTCATGTCAAAATGTTCTTGAAAGGGGTTTTGTATAAGAGGCTGCTAAGAAAACCAGTGGCCCCTCCTTGGGAACTTAATTTTGTGTTAGACAAGCTAACATTTGCTCCATTTGAACCAGCTAATCTGACTGATGTATTAACATGGAAAAGGATGTCCCTGATTGCTCTGACCTCTGCAAGAAGGGTATCTAGTTTGCAAGCTCTTATTGTGAGTCTACCTCTCATTTTCCATAGGTACACGGTTTCTTTGAGAACTAATCATTCTTTTATGCCTAAAGTGATATCCAAGGATACTTTAAACAAACTATCCATCTCCCCATTTTCTTTCCTAAACCTTAAAATGAGGAAGAACGGATACTTCATATGTTGGATATTCACAAGCAACTCAGATCCTATCTTGACTGAATTAAATATTTCAGATCTTCAGAACAATTGTTTATTTCTTGTGAAGGTAAGAAGAAAGGACAATCTGTGTCAAAATAGACTTTCCAAATGGTTATCTAAGGCTATTACATTTTGTTATACTAAGCATAACAAATCTAGTCCAGGCAGGGTCAAAACCCACTCTACTAGGGCCTTGGCTTCATCTATGTTTTTTTGGTAAGGGTTGTATTCTAGAAGTTTTCTAGAAGCTGCAACTCGGTCCTTTCTATATACTTTTACAAGGCACTATAAGCTTGATTCCATCTCTAAGTCTAGATCAAGCTTTGCTAGTACCATTTTCCAGGGGCTCCTAGACCCTTCTCCTTACACCTCCCAAATATAGTTAGCTATAGTAACCGATCCATATAGCTAAGGCTACTACAGTACTGATCAATATGAAGAACATAGTACAGCTGAGTAACTTACCATAACAGTAGTTGTTCGAAGGATCACTGCTGCAGTAGGTGCTCCTGTCTCCATCCCCCTTGTTTTTTGGTGTGTTTTTTATGCCATGGTGTGGACATTTATTTTTTGTTGTTCCTACCATTGTCCTTTCAGGGCTCAGCCTCCCAGTCACAGCTAGAAGAAAAACTCTGAAAGGCTTTGCACCCAGACTTGTCTTTTAGTCAGCTCAGCTTGAGCTGCTTGACAGTATGAGTGTGCAAAAGGTTCCCTGAAGCTTTGGAAGCTGGCCAGTTGTCATATCCTTGGCAGGATATAACCCATATAGCTAGCTCTACTGCAGCAGTGATCATTCAAACATCTACTGTTATGATAAGTTCAACTTACACAACTGTACTTTTCCATTGTAAACACTATGAGCCACTGTTCACTTGTGCCTTCAGAACATTTCTTCAGTAAGAGCTAAACTGCTTCTTTCTCTTGTCTACCTACCTGCATCCCGCTGTGGTCAGTATCTATCTGTACTCAGAGTTAGCATAATCTTTATACAGTAGAGAATTGATTATCTGAATGTAGATTATCTGAAACGTCAATATCCAAATGCAACCTTCCAAAGTTGTTGTGTAGGAAAAATCATGAAGTCTGAATATGAAAACATTACATGTATTCACTTGTGTGCATTCTTTGAGCTTGTAGCCCACTTGTGTGTGAAAAGCATTCTTTATTATCCACTGGATGTATTTCCTGCATGCAGAAAAAACAAGATTTTAGAAGTTTTGTTTTGGCTGGTTCAATGTATGATTATCCAAACAGTTTGATTATCTCAACTACCCTAGGTCCTGATTAGTTCAGATAATCGACTCTCTACTGTAATCTTATAATCTTTATTATCTGAAAAACTGGCACCCCCAGTGACATCTGTATTGTCTACCAGTATAATTGACTACCAAGACTGCCTTCCCCAGACTGAACCCCATTTTTTTATTGCCATCCTCTGAAAAAAATGTAAGTCAGTTTGGGCCTACTCTTAATAATAGTGTTGACAACTATGTGGGCTTCAGTTTTGCTTATTTCAATAGCGAGTGGAGCATACCTATCAACTGCCCAGATTTCCACAGAATGTCCAAAGTTTTGCCTTATATTTTTGGTCTGTTCTTCATAAAATTTGTAGTTTTCTGGCAAATTATTGAGATTTAAAGTCACTAAATAATGACAGTCATTTGAGTTTCAGACTTCAAATCCTTCAGAAAGTATATAATAATTCAACATCTGTTATTATAGAAACTTTCTAAGTTTATAGGAGCAATTTTTTTTAAATCTTTCCCTATTTTGGGGCGTTTGCCCTCCCCCATTGTTTCTGGGTTTGTCCCAATTTCTTGCCCTGAGAGGTTGAGAGGTATGGAGTGGAGCTATCTGCAGTTATATTTTATGTACTTCTGCTTTCCTAGCCTGGTAGGCTATAATTTGCAGGAAAAAAATCTGCTTGTAGTGAACTTTTTTTGCAGCAAT
This sequence comes from Protopterus annectens, assembly GCF_019279795.1. Lineage (NCBI taxonomy): Eukaryota > Metazoa > Chordata > Ceratodontiformes > Protopteridae > Protopterus > Protopterus annectens. The sequence continues at coordinate 244,757,428 of NC_056725.1, read as the reverse complement.
TTAAATCCTATCCCTAGAACTTCCACATTTCATACTCAGCACATTTACAGATACTATGAACCTTGCTTCACTAACATATCTGTCAGGAGTTGACATGCAAAAAGTCATCTTTTTAACACTTTTTAATACTGCTCTGCATAACTGTTACTCTTTTTTTGCAGTTCAAGGACTCTTCATCTCCTCACTGCCTGTGATAAGAAGAATACACTTTATTACTACATTTTGGCTTTTAAGGGCTGTGACAGAATTCTACTCAAGAGGCTGATGAAGGTGATTATCTTTTATCTTAACTCACGTGAGTCTTTCAGCCCCTTCCCATCCTGATGCTTCATAGATAAGTACTAGGATAGCTGCCTAGCCTAGCTAATTTCCCAAAAGGTGAGAACCAAAGGCTGTGTCTTTTCTCTGTGAGGTAAACACATTAAACATTATGCCAACCTCCAACCCCTAAAGACTGTGCCTGTACCATATAGGTTCATCAGATAGCCACTACATATGTATTCTAGGAGACCATTAATGAGCTTAGCCCAAATTACAAATTGCCCCAAAAATTCACCTGGTTAAGTAAACTTGCTCAACACACAGTAGACAAATGAAGGCTGAGTTAATTAAATCATGTACCATAATTAGTATATTGTTAACAGTTTATAGCCTTAATCATCTTCACTAACCCTCATGCTACAATCCCTTCTCCTTGCCATTTTATGTGGTTTCACTTGTTTAACCTCCAGAATTAACAGGTGGATAATAAAACAGTAAAAGAGGCTTGATATGTACTTTACTGAGATTCTGAAGGGTAAAATATTAATATCACTGGAAGCTGGTTTTATTATCCACATCAAAGGGGCACTTCACATTATTGTTTCATGATGGCAAAGCAGTCCAGTGGAGAATACACTTATGGTAAAAATTTCACAGCTGTCTACGTTTTAGCTTACCAACAGATCCTTGTTGCCATACTTTCTATCTGGTGATTCTGCCACACTGGGAAATGTTCCTTATAATGGTAGTACATAATTTCAAGTGTTGATGTGAATATTGCTGTTGCTATCTGAATCAGTCTTACTTAACATTGTCTCTGTCAAACGGATTCCTTAATTTGGTGTAATATTTTGTGCATTTTCCTTACTTTTGCCAGTTCATTGTTTAATTATTTATATTTGCTGGTAAGCTTTTTGTTCTTCTCTCTGGTACTAGAATTCATTATTTAATTAGTTATATTTTATGCCACTTCCTTTGTTCTTTTATTTATTTTTAAGTATTTGCCTGCCAGAATAGTCTCTCTAGGCTAACGTCCTCTTTTCAGGCAGATCCATGACAGTGTTCATACTAGTATGGCTTGGGCACTGGAGAACTTCCTTTTTCGATTTAGACTGTGTACTTTATATTTGCAGTATCAGTCCCTTCCATATAAGATTCGAGATGTAGGTCTCTCAAGCAGGTAGGTGTCACATCTAGGAGACAGCACAGAGTACATTTATTGATTCAAAAACATCAGTAAGTAATCCACTCTCTCTGGCAAGCATCAGCAACACCAATCATATGAACAGACAGACACACATAATCTGGTAAACAGGAACTCAGACATATCCCCTTTAAGAATTACTGAAAGAAAAATGGAAAAAAAAAATAATATTCCCTGGCTACATGTAACTGTAGAATGCTCTAATTTCAAAGATCACAGTTTTATTTTATTTATTTATTTTTTTAAAGGTCAGGAGGCCCTTTTTTAGCTGTTCCTTGATAGTGAGTGGGAGGGGTTTGCTAATGAAAAGTTAATACAGTAGGAGAGAAAGAAAAGATCCCAGAGGGACTCCTACTGGGAGTGAGGCATAGGATGATGATTTGTTTTTAGTCTGTATTTCAATGTGCCTGTTGCTGTAGAAACATTAAAACCTTGGAAGGGAGAGAATGTTTATGCCAGAGCTGTAAATGGTAGTATTTGTCATTTGTAAGTTGTAGACTGTACTTCTTGGATGGCGTTTATCCATACTGCCTAAGATATTGTCTGTTGGTTTGTAAACAGCAGTCATGACGTTTCAGCCTGAGCATAAGCCATGTTGACAGGGTGGTACTCTGCTGTACCTTTCAGTATATTCAATTAGTTGGGAGAAGATCAGTCTTTAGGAATGTTTCTTAAGATTGGAAGGATGGAAAATGATCTAGGATCTTTAGCATCTTATGAGTTTATGCCTTTGGGTAGGGGTTTCACAGCTGCTGTCTTCCAGTTATCAGGCATTATGTTGTTAGAAAAGCACAGGTTATATGAATAAAGAAGACATGGGATTATGTTATTTCTGCATAGCAGTAGAAAACAGGAGATTAAGCTATCAGCTCTATCGATTGCATCAGGGGATATTTTTTGTAAAGATTTAATAGGTTCATAGGTTCATAGGTTCATACTAGGCTATCTGCCCAAGGGCATTTATAAGCCTAGCCCATAGTTATGTGGCTTTCGCCACCCCTTTAGTTTGAATAAAAACTATGCCTATCATTTTTCTGTGCCTCTGTCAAGCAGTGACACTGAAGTAATCCATCTCCCATGCATTGGTCAAGATTCCTCTTGAACAAGGCCAGCGGAGTGCTCTGCCTCACATGATTTTGTTCCACAGCATAGGGAGTCTCTGGGTGATGAATCTGTCCCTCCAGCACGTTCTATTTATAACCGTGTCAAGGTTTAAGTCTCCCGCCCTTGTGGTTCTGAGGGATCTAGATTTTTGAGGTGAAGCATATTCATCAAATCTGGGTTTGACATGGCCTTATATGTGGTCACCTCTGAGCAAGCGGTATGAGACTGAATAAAGCTGGAGTTCTTTCAGTCGGGCAGCATAAGACATATTTTGAGACCCTTTATCCTTTTGGTGAGGAACTTTTGGGGCCTTTCAAGCTGCATCAGGTGTCTGGTCAGATACATTCGAGCGGGGCATTGTACTCAATCATAGGTCTAATGAGTGATGAGTACAGGGGGACGATGACCTCCCTTGATCTAGATGTGAATCCGATCAGGTGGGCGATATAGAAGGTTTTCCTAACTACTTTAGCAACATGAGTGTCAAATGAAAGACTACTGTCAACTTGGGTCCCCAGATCCCTGATGACTTTTCTGTGCTCAGTGGATTGTCACCTATATGGTAGCTAGGGGTAACCTTGTTTTCGAAGGGTATGACTATGCATTTTTGGCGTTTAACTTCAGGCCATGGCTCTGGCACCAGTTATCCGTTTCTGTGAGGCCCTTCTGGAGGATATCTGTGTCAGATGTAGTTTGCAGTCATCTGCAAACTTTGATAACCCTCCTGTGTTTGCTTGTACTTCAGAAAAGTAGATGCCGAACAAGAGTGGACCCAGGACTGAGCCCTGTGGGACACCACTTGTGACAGGCTTTGAGTCTGACATGGCTCCAGCAACTCTGACCCTGTGGGTTCTGGCTTAGCCAGTTTGCAACCCATCTTGTGATGTATGGGTTTACATTCAAGCTGATGAGTTTTTCGATGATACCGCCTTTGCCAGGTCGAGGTAGGCTGTATGGACTGCCTTCATCAATGGCCTTGGTGACTGTCTCGAAAAAGTCAACCAAGTTTAAGAGGCAGGATCTGCCTTTGACAAAGCCAAACTGGGTTGGATCCAAAGTCTGCAAGTTCCCTATGTCTTTATTTATGAGTTCCATTATGATCCTCTCCATGGCTTTGCAGATAAGGCTTGTCAAGCTAATGGGGCGGTAATTTCCAGGGTCTGTGGAGGCACCTTATGAAGTGGGACCACAGCGCGTGGCGCCACTCCTTGGTCGTATCCTGAGGTGAGGCTAAGATTAAACAGCTGTCCTAACTGTGGGTTTAATTCCTCGTTGAGTTCATGAAGCACACAGCGGGGACACCATCTACCATGGATGCTGTGTTTTTGCCTTAGTGAGGGCAGTTCTCACCTGGGCGTTGGAGATGTTTGGGGGCTACAATCCTCTGGAATAGATATCTCTCCTTTTGGGGAGGGGAGAAGTTTGCACTGAACCTGTCAGCCAGTATGTTAGCAATGTGTGTAGGTTCAGTAATTTTCACATCATTTTGAACTAATTCTGAGCATATCTGGGAGTTTCCTCCTAGGTTTCTAACATAGCTAAAGAAGGCCTTATGATTGTCTTTAGAGTCCTTGGTGATTTTTCTCTCAAAATTTGCCTTGGATGATTTTATGAGAGCTCTTAGTTTTACTTATAATGATCAAAGGTGTCTTACCTTTCAAGGATTTTGCTCTATCTTGTAGTAGCTTCCTCCTTTGTTGTAGAGCTTGTTTATGGCTGGGGTCCACCAGACTGGACGCTTGCCTTTGGTACAGAGAGTCTTAGTTTTGTTTGGGATTGCCTGATCCATGCAGTCCTGTAGGTGCTGGTAGAAGGCATTTGTAAGTGATTCAGTGGTTTGAGTAATGTTTACCACTGGCTCAGGGAAAGGAGACCACACTAGTTTTTAGAAGTGTGAAATCGGCTTCACTGTGGTCTTTTTGTTTCAGGTGGGGATGAGGACCTCCAGGTTTATGATCTGATCTCACCAGTGAGGGGTATACTTCGGTGTTGAACATTTTGATCCCATGTTCATGATGATGAGATCAAGTATGTTTTCACCTCTTGTGGGGATGGTGACTAGTTGTTCCATGGCATTTGAGTTTATGAACTCCAGGAATCTTTGGGTTAGAGTGTTCGGGCTTGAGTAGTGTTCCCAGTCTATATTAGGGTAGTTGAAGTCACCTAGTATGATGGTGTTTGGAGATACATTTATCCTCAATGTTTTCAGGAAGGCCATGTGAGGTTCCTGAGTTTGAGAGGGTGGCCTGTAACATGCTACAAATTGCAGAGCAGTCTTGCCTATGGTTAATTGCACCTGGATGGTCTCGTGTGGGTGTCCTTTATGAATATGGACACCCCCTCCTTTCTTGGTGTTGTCGGATTTTGGGTATGATATGAGGTGAAACCTGTTAGTGCTGGGGTGCTCTCAGGAGCCTTGAACCAGGTTTCTGTCACAGCACAGACATCGATGTTCTCCATATTGAGAAGGGCCTCAGTGCGTGCATCTTGAGATTGAGACTTCTGGCATTGAGCAGCATTACCCTTAGTTTTTCCTTTTGGTGTTCTAGGGTGGTAGGTTTAGAATTTGAGCCTTGCCTAAAAGGCACTATGGGGTGGCAAGAGCCTTTGCCAATATCCGAAGCCCAGGGTGACAGGTGCAAAGTCCCCTTTGAAACAGCGTGGCTTGTCCAGCATGTCATCCCAGGCAGACAGACATTGGATCCCTTTTGAATGACACCAGAATTTAAGCCAATTATTAATGCTGGTCATCTTATCACTGTATTGTGGCATCATTCTAGGTGAAGGTAGGATACTGTTCAAGGTCAGGGTCATACCTGCCTGGGCTACATAATCAGAGGAAGCCTCCCTTTCGTCCTTAGTAGTCCAAGGAGTGCGTCTCAGGTCGTTCACACCAGCGTGGACAATGACTGAGTCGACTTGTACCTGCTGTTGAGAGACCTGAGTGCTTGCGTTGTAGGGATTCTCTGCGCCCGACAGGCAGCTTACTGTGACCTTCTCCTTACTCAGTCTGGTGAGTGGGACGTCAGTGTGTCTGACTATGGAATCACCAATGACAAGTGTGTCTGGCATTTTGTTTGGCCTTAAGGGCTGTGACTGTTTGACACTCTGACTGTGTGGTCTATGTGTTGGGTCGTGAGGTGGTAGTTGTTTGGGTGTCTGCTTTGGTGGCCTCTGCTGTTTAGTATGTCTTTGTGTGAGTATGTGTATGATTTGAAGTTGTGATGGTACCATGTGTGACTGGGTATGTATTGTGTGTGGTTGCCTTCTCCTCCTGTCTGGTCTTGCCAGTCCTATGTTGAGAGAGCTCAGCCTCCAGTTTGGCCGTATAGTTGCATCTCATGTATTTGTGTTTTGTGGGAGAAGGAGAGGATTGTCTGTGTACATGAGGCAATTGTAACATTGCCTCAATATTCCCAAGTTCACCAGTTGAGCTGGAGAGGACACTAGCAACTGATCCCTCGACATACTAGAAGTAGTAGATAAAGAACTTTCAAAGGACTCGGGGAAGTGGGTTTTGGGCTGGTGGGGTACTATCTATAATAAGAGTGCTTTATCAAGGTGCAAGTACTGTAGGAGTAAGTGCTAGGCTTTACAGATAGAGAATAGTCTACTTGGGAATCAAGTAGAGATGAACTTTCAGTTATAGGATATGCTGGTTAGATCAGCAGTACAGTTTAGCGTGTTTTATAGCAGGGGCTGAAGGGAGCGGAATTGGCCCAAACGACCAATGGACTACTAGTTTCTGGCTGAAACTGCAAATCGACAAAAGGCAGCTCGGTGCTTCCCCACCCACTGGGGAAGAAACTTCCCTCAAATGGACAAAAAAAGGTTCAGCAGTTTCCACCACTCCTGGTAAAGCAAAAAAACTCCCTCCTTCCTAATAAGGCAATGGATCAGTAACAGGAACTAAAAACAAAGCCCAGGGATCAGCAACTCTGAAACTGGACTACTCTAGTTCAGTAAAGTGGGAAAACAAGAGATTTTTGTTTTATTACAGAGATAAGGAAAAACAGACAGTAAATGCTATAAGTGCAACAAACAGTGTACAATGCAGAAATCACTTAAAGTAGCAGTAAAACAGGCAAAAATGCAGTCGCAAGCTTAATAACAGTGGGAAAGCCACAAAAATACTTATATCTGGTAGAAAGTCACTCTTTTAGCTCTCTGCTGCTTGGATCACTCTGCAGGCCACCACGAGGATCAGTGCTGAGTTGGTACAAGCTGGAAAACACGTGTTTAGCGTGTTTCTGAAAGGGAGCTAAATTGGCCCAAAGCGACCAATAGACTACTAGTTTCTGGCTGAAACTCGGACAAAAGGCTGCTCAGTGCTTCCCACTCCCACTGGTAATCCTTCCTAATAAGGATGGATCAGTAACAGGAACTAAAACAAAGCCCAGGGATCAGCAACTCTGAAACTGGACTACTCTAGTTCAGGAAAGAAAACAAGTTTTTTTTTTTTTTTTTTTTACAGAGACAAGGAAAAACAGACAGTAAATGCTATAAATGCTTTTAAGTGGCTAACACACTTGAGTGTGTTAGCCTACAGTAATTAAGCAACAAATAACTTTTTAAGAGTGCAAAACAGTTAATCAACACAAAAACAGTTTAAATAGAATGCAGAGCTGTATAAACAGGCTAAGCAATTAAGCTAAGCAGTAAATATTCAAAAGCCAGAAAAATACTTAAATCAGTTATAGCAAATACAGTTATAACAAATGTGAAATATACTGTATATTTCCAATATGTTTGAGAAGGACAGTCAGAACACAAGAAGGTTCAATAGAAGAAAGAAAAAAAAGTTTTGTTTTACTTTTGAAAAGGTAAAAGGAGGAACAGAAGGCCTTATCAAATGTTCTCTCTGTATTAAGAAGAATGAGCTAATGACACTAGACTGGGAGGTGTGTCGGTAAGCAGAAGGCGCAAACTGCAAAGCCACCAAGTATAAGAGCAAGACAAATAGCCTAAGACAACAAGCTATGAAAGTTTTTAAACAGAAAAGATTTCTCAAGATTCTGAATAGACAAAGTGCTTTATATATATTAAATTATAAAAAAATAATCAAAAAATACTTATATTTTGTAGCTCAGTTGCGGTCAAACAACGAACCAGCCCTCACTAGCCAAGAGATAATTACACAGAGTAAATGTTTCAGTTTATACAATAGCCTAAGACAACAAGCTATGAAAGTTTTTAAACAGAAAAAGATTTCTGAAGATTCTGAATAGACAAAGTGCTTTATATATATTAAATTATAAAAACAGTAATCTGTTAAAATAATCAAAAAATACGTATATTTTGTAGCTCAGTTGCGGTCAAACAACTTCTCCAGCCTGCACCAAAGATGATTTATTTTCAAACAATTTTTTATTTTTAAGTAAAAGGTGAGTGTAAATAAGGGAGGGCCGGGTTGGGTCAGTTGATGTTGGAGGGATATGAGGGATGGAGGAAGTGTTAGAAATATTTTAAGGAAGTCTTCTGTAAGTAATGGACCCTTGGGCTTTGGCAACAGATCCCATTTTGCAGAAATCCTTCTGCTGTGTCTGCCAGTAATTTAGTTAATTAGGTTCCAGAAATGTTTTGGATTGTTTCCAGGTGTGCTGCTGGTGTTTTAGCTTGCTGATCCTGTGTAATCTAGCTCTCTTTTTTTGCTAGGTCTTGAAGATATGTGAGTGCTTGCCTGTTTGTGGGATGGATTGTTGTTTCCAGGATTGCCAGGCTTTATCTCTATGTTTGTATAGGGCCTTAAATTCAGGCCTGTGTAATCTAGCTCTCTTTTTTTGCTAGGTCTTGAAGATATGTGAGTGCTTGCCTGTTTGTGGGATGGATTGTTGTTTCCAGGATTGCCAGGCTTTATCTCTATGTTTGTATAGGGCCTTAAATTCAGGGTTGAGCTATTTATTGCTTTAGTGGAGTCTGATTGTTTTAGGAAAGTGTTTATTTTGACATTGGAGTGGAACGTAGTTAGTGCTTTGCCTGCAGAATTAAGATCATTTAGTTAGAGGATGGAAGACCATGATATTTTGTCTCATTCTGCATGCATATTATTATTTATTTTTTTTTTTTTTTTTTAAAGGTTATGATGACATGTGAGTGATGATACTTCTGAGATACTTATGGAGAATATTATGGCGCAGTGGTCACTGAGTGAGTGAATGAGGCAGAATGTTGATATTGGTGACTTTGTTAGGGGTATTAGTGAGGGAGTGAATGATGATAAGTAGATTTGATCTAGGGGGATTTGGTCTGGTAGGATAGTTTATCAGTTGTGTGAGACCATCGGCAAATAGTATGTCTGTAACAATATCATAGCCTGGAAGAGGTAATTGCTAGTCTTCTAGGATTATTATACCTTTTTGAGATGATGATCATCTGTAATGTTTGCAGAATGACAGTTTGGCACTTGGATGGGTGGCTAGGTTGTAGGAAGAAGTCTGTAACTAAACTGAGTGGAGATCCTTTTTCACAGTGGGGTTTTATGTTAAACCATTTGGGGTCATGGTCATTGCTGGAGTTTCTTTCTCCAAGAATATACACTTTGAAGTGTTGTTTGTACAAAATTAGTGATCCACATCCAACTCCAGGCCCTGTTCTTGGGCTGTGGAAATAGGAATAGGTAAGAAAATTGTGGGTTAGATCAGGGGTGGTGGATTTCAGTCAGACCTCAGTTATGCATAGTATATCTGGATCAGTGGCTAGGAGGAAACCTTTGATCAATTCTAGTTTGTTAAGAATGCTACCAGCACTGAGAGTGCAGTGTTTAATATTGCTTGATTGGTAGAGTGATAATGTTGTTTGTAGTGAGGAGCAAACAACACTAATATCACAATTCTGTTAGCCTCATCTCAATAGAACTCTGTAGCAGAAAGAGTCCTAAAAGGGGGTCTTGTTTATAGAATTTAAGGAATTTTCATTTTAAGATGGTAGATTTGGTGAGACTTGAGTGTCAGTTTGTGAAATAGGGGAAAGGGTTCCCTGGTGAAGGTGGAGTAATGGGTTTGAGTGTTGTTTTGATAGCAATTGTTGGGGGGGGGGTAAATGAGTAGGGTGGTGCATGGTTGAGTGAATGAAGCATTTTTAATATAACTGCAGTTGCGTATATAGGAGTTAGAGGGAGGTTGGGTTTATTGGGTGTTTTGTAAAAGGAAGAAGAAGACTGAATGAAGAAACTGGCAAACAAAAAGGCAATTATCTAATAAATCTGTATTAGGTTTAAGCCATGGCTAGAAGGAAGAATTCCTCTTGGAGTTTAATGTTCATTTTTGAAAGGGATAGCCAAAGCAGACATTTTAAGGAGTGCAGTTATCCAGGCTAAGCATATGCACAGAATGTATAAAATCAAGTAGGACAGTAAAACTGGATAACACCTAAACTGTGGAGTGCTAGGATGGTGGTTAAACCCCACTTCCTGCTGGTGCAAAACACAATTCTCTACATCTTAAAGTAGCTATGTTCGTATATAGACAACACCTATGATGGAACTGTATGCAACACATGTAATCACACAAGAAGGTATCTCTTTCAATGTGACTACACCAAGGTTCTCTCCTTGCTCCCCTTCTCTTCCCTGTTTTCATTAACAAACTAGTTCCAGCTTGTCTTATGTTGCAACTCATTCTCTATGCTGGTGGCATGATACTCTTCAGGTGCAGCAGCGATCATTCTACAATCAAACCATCACTAGAAAAAGGCATTGACTCTCTCAATTCCTGTCTCATTAATCACAAACCAACTCTTAATCCTAAAAAAATTAAAAAAAACATGCTATTTGGCACTACACAGATACTTTAAAATGTCATCAGTCACACAATATCACCACACTTTGTGACACATCAATAGAAACAATCAGCTCCTTCAAATACCATGCTCTGTGGCTAGATTACATTCAGTACCCATGTGACAATGAGAGATGTTGCAATCTGTGCCAGGTAGCCTAGGGTAGTGCATGTGTAACATATGCTAGCATAGTTAGCTGGAGTTTTGTTAATAATTTTGTGTCATTTGACTATCACACTGACTTATACAGATGCTTATGTTAAAATGTATCAACAGTGTTATTATAACTGATTAAATGTGTATGTTTAAACAAAGAATTCTGGAAGGGGAGAGTAGAAGTTTATGAAATTGTTCTATAATTTTCAAATACTGCAACAGAGCTTACCAAAGCTCTGAATGTGTATTGTACCAGAGTCAGGTGATGAAATGTGATGGCATTCTATAACTAGCACTGAGCGGATGGAATCTCACAGCAGCTTGTTTTGTTTTGTTTTCTTTGGAACCTGATATAAAGATCTATGACAGTTATCACAGTCAATTAAGTTGAATTGGTTCAGTTGTTCAGTTCAGTCTGTTAGAAGCTCATCGGCTTGCCTTGTGGAAGTAAGCATCTCAGCATCTAATCTTGCCTTGCTGCATTAATTAAGTTAGCTAGGGAACAGTTATTCTTTTGACAGTCAGTGAGATTAGTTGAATATTGTTTTCCTGCATCTGTATGAATATGTCCAACTGTGTTATTTTTATTTTTCCTGTGATAGAAACTCTCATGTTTATTGTACTTAGACATTTAGTATTCTCATGTTTTCTACTTTACTATTTATTATTAAATATTTTTATACCTTTCAGTATGGCTGGTCTTTTAGAGAATACTTTTAACATCTTAAGAGTGCTTGTGCTTATTTTAGTGATTATTTTAGTGACTCCATGGCAGCTTTGATTACACTCTACCATTTATATTACTATTGATTTTACTAAGTATAAGTGGATACCCTTGTAGGAGCCTGAGAGCGGTTGACTGGTGGCAGTGACATTACCTTATAGTCTTGGCAGAAGGGTACAGTTAGTAAATCTGTACCAGCCTTTCTGAGGAGTGTGGGTGGGTGTGTGAAAATTAAATACCCAGGTGTGAGTATGTCAGCTACTTGGAATTGGGATACATGTCTCCAAAATGAGTCTTATCTGGAGTCTGGAGAGGCAGACAGTCCAGTCCCAGATCTGGAGCACGTTCCCTGTGTGCTCTTGAGAGAAATTGTGCTTGATGCAGAGAGATGCATCTTTAAAAAGCTGTGCAAATCCATTCCTGTTTTTAATGACCATCTCTCACCGGTGTCAGTGGACTAGTGCACATTTTAAACACACATTAACCCATCACACTGCCAAATTTCATTTTACAATAATAGACAAAATTCAGGGGAACGGGATGTGCAAAACAGGATGGCATACCAAGCTCAAAAATAAGGAATCAGGTTAGATAGTAAGATTGGGAGCTCTCTATAAACCTGGCCTTAATGAACAGAGCTAATTTGGTATGCACCAACAGCATGACTTTACTTATTAAATATTTAGTATTTAAATATGTGTTGATGTCATTAAACAGTAACACTGAAGAAGGTTATTTTGAGCTGAAACCGGTTTGTTTGGGTCAGCCACATGTAATAAATTCATTTTCAATAAATCTTTGGATTTACTCATTCCACTTTTGTGCTGGACTTTCTTTGTTTGTTGCATTGTAATGGTTCAGTACATGCACTAGCCTCACTTGCATGCTTGCTGTTGTATTGAGTGTCTTTTTCGCACTTGAGGCTCCTGAGAGTGGATTAAACTATCTGAAGTGGTGTGGTACCCTAGGATTTATTTTTTATATTTTTAGTCTGCTTTGGGCAACGTTTTGTGTTCGTACTTATCAAAGCTATGGGTTTAGCACATCGGCCCCTTGGTGTGTTGTGGTTATTTTTTGCAAAACACATTCCACGAGGGTGAAGGCCTGACCTACGTAATGCAATTTAATAGCTGATATGAAATTTTGTATTTTCAGTTATCTATACTGAGGATCAGTTACTGTAATCCATTTTTTATTCAAGGGTCTAAACAACATTTGGGATTTATGTGTCATTTGGTACATTTGAACTGGCCATTACCAGTAACTGTAAGGATATAGAGGGCTGGGATCAAACCGCGAGTGTAAAGTCTGTATCGTTGGCACGTTTGGTTATTTGCAGTATTTACTGAACTTGCAGGACTTGTGTGAACATTAACAACTACTGGGACATATTTTTTGAACTTAGGGGAATGGACGATTACGATTGAACGGACGCCATTTTCCATGTCTTGTGTACTCATAAGGAGAAGAATATGCTTCAGATTATATGAACTAGTATTCCTGTTGAGCCAAATGTTTATTTTTGGATCTAAATAAGAGCTAAAAAGTTTAAAAAACTTTTTTGACTGTGCTATTGTGATTTTGTGATTTGGATGTTTCTCACTAACACTGTTAATAGGGGAGGTGCTTTAAGTGTGTGCATACTGCTTTTTGTTTTAATGAAAGTCTTCTTCATGTCTTTCTTATTTCCATTCACATAAGCATTTCAGAATACACCTATTAGTGGCTATATTTCATGAAACAATAGCTTTAATACAGAATAGGACACAATGCTTATTTGTAGGCTTTAGACCATTAGAACAATCCTCTTTGATGGCATATTTTGACTATTTATGAAGGAATATAATATATAGACCTATCTGAATTAGAGCAAATGTATGATTCTAACTGATTGTTACATTCTTCTACTTGCCAGTTGCATGGCTAATAGCTGGAAGCTATGTTTATTTGACAGGAGGGACTTATACTTTTATGTCAAGTAGGTTGCATATAATCAATGATGTGTTTTGATATGGTATTTATACCACCATTTAGACGAAAGCATCAAGAATTCTTCTCTATTATATAATCAAAATATTTGGAATTAACACAGTGATACTACTGGTATACTATAGGTTCTACTCTTTTTATAACCTAATAGGACTCTATACTTGATTTTCCAAGGAATTCTTTGACCTGCCTTCAATTTAACATATGGAATTATATCCAAATATACTGGGTAGTACATATAATTTACACACATTGAATCATACTTTGAAATCCACCTAACTTTAATTTGAAGGGCTGAGACGAAGGTCTGCCTTATTTGAGCATGAGGTTATACACATGTTGAAAGGTGGTAAAGTTTAAATATTAAAGACTTTATACCCATGACAAGATTTCAAGAATCCATGGTTTTGGACAGCCATAACAACACAATATAGGGGTTGTTTATTTGGTAGACAACTCAATAAATGGACCTATATATTTTGGGGCAGAGACGAAGGTCAGCCCATATATATTTTGAGTTATCCACATGATAATTTGGTAATAATTAAGGAGGTTGATATATGTCTATCCAGATATTTGTTTGATACTACATGATTTGACAATATTTAGAAGGTCATATTATATGCTCAGTAGATGGGTTGGAGGATCTATTTAGGCCATTATCAATGGAGAGGCCATAGTACATAATATAAAAGACAATTGAAGGTCAATGTTTAGGAACCAATAAAAACCAGTAAACTTGTTTTCAGTCATCCCAAAGCACAAGGCCTACTTATAACAGCATTATTATTACACATTTTTTAACATAGCAAATCTCAAATGGATCTAATGACTTTATTGGAAGGTCTGTCTGCAGACCGTCATGACTTGGGAATTTTTGGGTTAACAACAGTAGGACAGGATAATATGGGTACTTCCAAGAAAACACCAGGGGACCCATGTATTTCATTGTTTTCCAGACTAACCAAAAGTATAAAGTTGTGGAGATCTCACATATGGCATCTGAAGTTATTCAAAGCCTAAAAGGTGAAGGATATTACCTCACGTGGGCTAAGGGTTAAAATGGAACCTTTGTTTAGCCAAATTGATGAGCAACTTACTCAAGATTGGGCACAGGCCCAACATTGGGCTACAATGCTATTTGTTGATGTCCTTATGACTTATCATGAACGAATCATAGATCAGCCATTATATAAGTACAAAAGATTTGTGAGGAAGCCAAAGCACTTGAAGGGGAAGCTCTTTTCACAGACATTTAAACACTCTAGCCAAGGAATTATCCCATTTGGAGCAACAACTTAAATAGAAAAAGTTTGACAAATTTAATAGAGATGTTAATGACTACCAGAAAGGCAAAACCTTTAACACACATAGAAATGTAATTTTTCAAGATAGCACACTCAGGCAAATTAGGAAAAGAAAGAGACCTAGGTCAATTCTCAGGAAAAGGACTGAATTATCAGAAACAATATCTGGTGAAGAATCGTCATTGGCCACTGATATAGAGTCAACCCCCACTCAGGAGTCTCCACCAGCTAAGAGAAAACCCAATAATGACCCTTTAGTGTCAAAAGACATGGGGGGGGGCATAAAACATAGGACACATTCACAACATAGAGCAATTACTGAGTCAAATGTTATCCTAGACAATTGTAATATGCATAACATATCATCATATCATCTCACCGACACAGAAATAAATTTGCTGAATAAGGGTCTAAATTTTGTTCCTGCATTTTTTGTTAATTAACATGTTCTTGTTAAAGATGTGAATGATTTTTGCGGAATTTTAAATCTGAAATTATTTTTCTCAGATCATGACCAAACTCAAAGGTCTACTGATTTCTGATTTTGGAAATCGCAATTCATTCTACCTGTGCATAGGCACGTATCCATTTTTAAAGAATGTGTTCTCAAAAATGTACATTTCCATAACAGAACTTTTGCCAACATCAGACAGAACCTAACCAAGACTGAACAAAAAGCTTTAACTAAACTTAGTAACCAACATGACATAGTGGTTCTACCTGCTGATAAAGGAGGGGCCGCCATTGTAATGAATTGGGAACAATAGCATAGGGAGGCTGAAAAGCAACTTTCCAATGGCTTATTCTACATGAAGATGCAGTTGGACCCTACACTCAAATTCAAAAGAGACATAGATCGATTTTTAGAAGAGGCATATGAAGAAGGCACCATTGTACAAGACCTAAAACATCACTTAACAGTTGTAGACCCAACATTACAATATTTTTACCTAATCCCCAAGATACATAAAGATCCCACAAACCCGCCGGGTAGACCCATTGTTTTTGGCAGGTGATCACTAAGGGAACCACTTTAGGCCTTCCTAACCAAATACCTACAAACACTATTAACTTTAGTCAGGTCTAGAGTTAAAGATACTACACAATTCTTACAGATTATCGACGATACCCAACTAGAACCAAATTGGCTACTTTGCACCCTAGATGTAAAAGCACTGTACACAAATATACCCCACTGGGCAGGTTTAGAAGCTCTATAATTTTGGCTAGATAGGGCAAATATTTATCCACCAGGTTTCAACACCCTGTTACTCGGGCTTACAGAACATATTCTTACCAAAAATGTGTTCTATTTTCAGGACACGTTATTTGCAGGTTAGAGAAATGGCTATGGGTGCCTCGTCTGCCCCAATATAAGCAGACCTGCTCATGGGGTATATTGAGGAGCAGTTGATATATGACACAACTCATAATATATTTTTGGATAACATAGATATTTGGCATCATTTTTTAGACGATTGCTGGATGGTGTGGAAAGGTGATTTTAGTTATGCTTTGGAATTTGTTGAATATCTAAATGAAAACAAATGGAGTATTCAATTTACCCTGAATTATGATCTTAATCAAATTAGATTCTTGGATGTAATGATACATAGAGATTCTGACAGCACATTGCAGAAAGAGAACTTCAGGAAATTCCCACAGTTCAACACCATGTTCCCACCCCACATCATCAGGAATATACCCAAATCCCAATTTTTGTGGATCAAACGCATCTGCTCCACACCTGAGGCATTCAAATCTGGGAGGAATGACTTATTCAGTAGATTCCTTAACAGGGGATATCCAGTTGGGAATATACACAGCGCAAATGCTAATGTAGCCAAACACAACCGGGAGGATCTGCTACAATATAAATTTATTTCCACAACTCAGAGGATTTCAACATATTCACAAAATTGTCTAGTTACCACATATGGTTGTAACACCATTGGCTTTAGAAATATCATAAATGATCATTGGGACATTTTATTGGCCAATGAGCAACTGGCTAACATACTCCCCCCACAATGTTTATTTTCATACCATAGAGGAAGAACTATAAATTCACATCTTACCCACTACAAGAAGAACCTCAACAAGGAAGCTCATCAAACCACTTTATCTGGGGAGAAACTAACAGGTAGTTACCCTTGTGGACATTGTAGTGCTTGTGCACACATAGTCAAAACTAAAGAATTCCCCAGCAAGAACACATCAAAGATATATAACATTGACATTATGGGAAATTGCAGCAGTGACTGGGTGATTTATTTAGCAAGCTGTTTTTGTTCAGCATTTTATGTCAGTCAAACCTCACGACCCCTGAGATCCAGGATTAGTGAGCATTTGAGTGACATGAGAAATATGAGAATGACTAGTGCACTTTTTAAATACACATTAACCCATCACACTGCCAAATTTCATCTTACGGTAATAGACAAAATTCAGGGGAATAGGATGTGCAAAACAGGATGGCATACCAAGCTCAATGACAAGGAATCAGGTTGGATAGTAAGACTGGGAGCTCTCTTTAAACCTGGCCTTAATGAACAGAGCTAATTTGGTATGCAACAATAGCATGACTTTACTTATTAAATATTTAGTATTTAAATATGTGCTGATGCCACTAAACAGTAACACTGAAGAAGGTTCCTTTGAGCCAAAACCGGTTTGTTTGTTTGGATCAGCCACATGTAATAAATTCATTTTCAATAAATCTTTGGATTTACTCATTCCACTTTTGTGCTAGACTTTTTTTGGTTGTTGCATTGGGCAGCTAAATCATCCCAACAGAGTCTACCAGTAACAGGGAAAGCCACTATTTCAAGTACACAATTCAGCTTAGATGTTTTAAAGGTAACCAGAGGGGCAATGTAGCATACAAATGTCCACTGAAGCAAGGTGGGAAACAGAAGAGGAGGGAGCCAGCAATTGGGAAAAACAGTGTGCCAATAGTAAGCTGTCTGGAGACAACAGGGGTACCAAACTATCACCAAGGTTTTTTCCTATCTTAGTGGATGGAAGACAGGCCACTGCTAAGAGAAACAGACTCTGACATAACTATTGTGAATCCTGCAGTGCTTAAAGAGGAGCAGTACTTGCTTTAGCAGTCCACTCCAGTCAGACATTTAGGAGGGATCCCATTCACAAATACCTTTGGCCAGAGTTCACCTTGACTGGGAGGGTAGAAAAAGAAGCAAACATTGACAGACTTAAAAAATTCCAACTATTCTATACTTAGAGGCGATCTCTGCTTGAGTAACAAAGCCATGTCTGATCCAGCTCTGTTAAAAATGCTGCATCTAAAGAAATCCCAATCCCTCCACACCACATGCTCTACCTCATTACCGCAATCAACAAAACATGCTGGAGGGTCAGGTTTCTAACCCAGAGAATGCCCATGCTATGTAACAAATGTCCCATACATGTCAAGCAGATCTCCTCACTGGCCCTCTTCAAGATAAATCTTGATGAGTGGATGGAAAATAGAAAATTCACCCAGGGGATTACTCCAGTGGTTTTACTTGACAGAGGTACTGGAAACTAAGGTCAGGTGACACAATGCCAGGGTAATCCTATGGGCTAGGCTTGTAAAGGCTGAAAGCCATTAGATTAGTACACACCTATGAACCTATAAACCTATGAACAGATAGCTGTGTTTGAGGATATTCCTGCAGATGTCTTGATAAGGAATGATTTTGACAATGTGGTACTTTGTGTGCATACAGTTGGGCTTGGAGACATGCATGTAGGTCTGATAGCCTGTGAGAGACCCAGACAGACCCCCACACCTGAAGCTAGGGGTAGTGATGTGGCTATTTCAGGGAAGAAGCTACCTTGTAGCAGTAAGTCTGAAAGTCAGCCGCAGCTGCTGGCAGGTACTGATGTTCCCATAGACAGGGTGACTGCAAGAACAAAGGTGAGTGGTAGTACCTAGGCTAACAGTGAGGCACCACTGTCAGTAGATACAGTGCTTTCCTTGGAAGGGGAGCTGAGAGAAGTCACAAAGACAGAGTTGAGATAGGCTCAGCTTTTGGATCCTACTTTACGAGGCTTGAGGGAGGTAGTTAAGGAGGCACCTGATGCTCAAGGAAAAGGGGTGTCTGTATACAGGAACACAGGGTTACTGTATAGAGAGTGGACTGCTGAGGGAGAACTAGAGGGTAAGGTAGTACAGCAGTTGGTAGTGCCCAGAGCCTACCATCTGGTATTTCTAGCCATAGCCCATGACATTCTATTTGCAGGTCATATGGGCATAAAGCATACCAAGAGACATATTATGCAGAACTTCTATTGGCCTGGGATTACAAGGGATGTAATGGGGTAGGACAGGACCTGTGAGAAGTGCCAAAATGTAGGCAAGGCAGGGGACAAGTTCAAAGCTCCATTGATGCCTTTGCTTGTCATTGAAGAGTTGTTTCAGAGGATACCTATGGATATGGTGGGGCCTCTGACTACCCCAAGTATCATACAGAATAAGAATGTCCTGGTGGTATTAGCTTATGCTACTAGATACCCTGAGGCAGTGGTTCTGTCCTCCATTGAAGCAGAGAAGGTGGCAAATGCTTTGTTAGAGATTTTCAGCAGGGTAGATTTTTCAAGAGAAATACTCACTGACAGAGGTGCGAATTTCATGTCAGACCTGATGGCTTATCTGTGGAACCATTGTAGGGTGAAGCACCTAAAGAACACCCCCAGACTAATGGTCTTGTGGACAGGTTAAGCTCTACACTAAAGACCATGCTACTGGCATTTGCAGATCATTTGAAGAGAGAGTGGGAAAATATTTGCCTCATCTATTGTTTGTATACAGAGAGGTATACAGGGAATCCACAGGTTTTTCACCCTTTGAGTTGCTGTATGGGCATAGGGTGATGGGGCCTTTAGATGTCATTCATGAAGAGTGGGAGGGTGAGTGTAAATCCCACAAGGAGACTGTTGTGGCATATGTCCTAAACCTAAAAACAAGGCTTAAGGAGCTCATAGGCTTGGCCCAGTGGAATGTGGCAGGAGCTCAACAGCAGAAAAAGGTCTGGTATGACAGCAATGCTCAAGCCCAAGAGTATGCTGTGGGACAGCAGGTTATGGTCTCATTCCTGTCAGACACAATAAGCTGCAGGTAGTTTAGGAGGGACCCTGTGAAGTGATAAGGAAGGTCAGTGACATTCATTATATGGTAAACCTGATAGGCAGGAGGCAGGGGCACAAATTGTACCATGTTAACATGACAAAGCTTTACCGTGATAGGGAGGCCCTGGTGCTGAGTATTTGCAGTGGATGGCAGGAGGAGTCTGAGTGGGATCTGGTGAGTGATGTCCTCAGTGAGGCTTGGACTGACACCTTTGTGGAAAGGGTAACAATATCTCCGCAGCTATTTCCTACACAGGTTTGAGAAATCTGAGCAGTATTTCAGGATTTTGTGAGCATGTTTACTTGAAAACCTGGGTACACCCACCTGGTGCAGCATCATGTGGATAAAGGTCCTAAAGGCCTATCAAGCAGGCTTCTTATAGGGTGCCTGAGTGAGTTAGACAGACTTTGGGGGAGGAGATACAGGAAATGTTGGAACTGGGTGTAATCCAGGAATCCAGCAGTCCCTCGGCATCCCCAGTGGTGCTGGTACCAGAGAAAGATGGTAGCATTAGATTGTGTGTGGACTACAGAAAACTAAGCAATCACACAGAGTCAGAAATTTACCCCATGCCTAGGACAGATGAAGCCTTTGAGCAGCTGGGTGGAGCTAAGTATCTGACCACTACTGATCTTACCAAGGGCTAATGCCAGGTGCCCTTCACTCCCATCACTAGAGAAAGGTCAGCCTTTGTGACTCCTTTCAGATTATATAAATTCATGAAGATGTGCTTTTGGATTAAAAATGCCCTAGCAACTTTTCAGAGGCTGGAATATCATATCCTAGCAAGAGCAGGAGATTATGCCCTTGCTTATCTGGATGATATTGCCATCTACAGCCATTCCTGGCAAGAGCCCCTTCAGCATGTCAGGGAGGTCCTGGGTAGACTGAAAAGGGCAGGGTTTTCCATTAAGCCCAGTAGGTGTCAGGTAGGTATGGCAGAGGTCTCTTACCTGGGACATAGAGTGGGGAGTGGTAAGATTAGGCCAGAACCTGCCAAAGTGAAAGCTATTTAGGCATGGCCTGCCCTGTTACCAAAAAGCAGATGAGGGCATTCTTGGGGACAGCGGGTTACTATAGAAAGCTTATCCCCAATTATAGAATAATAGCTGCTTCCCTCACAGACATGACAAGGAAAAACAGGCCAGATAAGGTAGTGTGTACTGCAGTCTGCAAGCAGGCATTCCGAAAGCATGAAGAGGACTTTGGGAGGACTCCTTTTGTTAGCCAGTCCAGATTACACTAAAGAATTTGTTATGCAGGTGGATGCTTCAAACCATCGGGTGGGGGCTGGACTCAGCCAAGTTTCCTCAGAGGCAGAAGAGCACCCAGTTGTATATCTCAGCCATAGACTCCAACCCAGGGAGGAATGTTATGGAGCTTTAGGAAAAGAATGTCTAGCCATAGTATGGGTACAGCAGAAACTTCAGTATTATCAGTTTGGAAGGAAATCCACTGTGGTTAGACACCACAATCCCTTAACATGGCTACATAGAGTTGGCCAGCAAACTGCTAGGTTATTAAGGTGGAGCCTAGGGTTGTAGGCATGTAACATGACAGTTTAGCACCTTAATGGTGTCAGCAATGCCAGTGAAGATGGACTCTCAAGACAGGATACAGGTTAATGGGTTTTCCTAGACAAGTCCATTTCTCTCAAGCAAAGTTTTTCCAGGGCCACTTGAAAAACTAGCTTGAGTCTTCAAAAGAGAGGAGAGATGTGATGATGTGAGGCATTGCCATCGGTGCCAGGGAAAGTGGGGCTGTGTATGTGTAACATATGCTAGCATAGTTAGCTGGAGTTTTGTAGGGAATTTTGTGTCATTTTACTATCACACTGACTTGCACAGCTGCTTTATTAAAAATGTATCAACAGTATCATTATAACTGATTAAATGTATATATTTAAACAAAGTATTCTGGAAGGGAAGAGTAGACGTTTTTGAAATTGTTCTATAATTTACAAATACTGTAGCAGATCTTAGCAAAGCACTGAATGTGTATTGTTCCAGAGTCAGGTGATCAAATGTGATGCCATTCTTTCACCAGCACTGAGAGGATAGAATTCTCCCAGCAGCTTGCTTTGTTTTGTTTTCTTTGGAACCTGATATAATTATCTATGACAGATATCACAGTCAGTTCAGTTGAGTTAGTTCAATTGTTTAGTTCAGTCTGTTAGAAGCTCATCAACTTGCCTTGTGGAACTAAGCATCTCAGCATTTAATCTTGCCTTGCTATACTAATTAAGTTAGCTAGGGAACAGTTATTCATTAGAAGGTGAAGAAATACAGTGATATTAGCTGAGTATTGTTTTTCTGCATCTGTTTGAATCTGTCCAACTGTGTTATTTTTATTTCTCCTGTGACTGAAACTCTGGTGTTTATTGTACTTGGATATTTAGTATTCTCATGTTTTCTACTTTATTATTTATAATTAAATATTTGTATACCTTTCATTGTGGCTGGTCTTTTAGAGAATACTTTTATCATCTTGAGAGTACTTGTGTTTATTTTAGTGATACATTAGCCACTTCAAAAAGCCTGGCTGCTTTGGTTACACTTTACCAGTTATGTTAGTATTGATTTTACACAGTATAATTGGATACCCTTGTGGTTGACTTGTGGCAGTGAAGTTACCTTGTAGTGTGGGCAGAAGGGGTACAGTTAATAAATCTGAACCAGCCTTTCCCAGGTGAGTGTGTGTGTCTGAAAATCACATACCTAGGTATGGGTGTGTCAGCTACTTGGAACTGGGAGACAGTGCTCCAAAGTGAGTGTTGTTTGGATTCTAGATTCTCTGTGTGCTCTTGGGGGAAATTTTGATTGATGCAGAGAGCTGCATCTTAAAACACTGTGTAAATCCATTCCTGTTTTTAGTCACCCTCTCACACCAGTGTCAGTGGTGGAGATTGAGGTGCCTTGATTACTGGCCCAGGGTAAAGAGAGGCCGTCACAATCCATATAGAAAAATCAAAGGCAGAAGGTAAATCACTTCTCTTCTTGGCCAGGAAAATCTCACCCTACCTATCCAAACCAGTCAGGGCAGGAATGGGCAATGGAGTCCTTCTGTTTCAACCTGAGTATGGACTATCCATAATAGCCACAGCCTCTAATAAAAGCTCCTCCACACTACAAACTATTGAAATTAAAAACTCTCACTCCATCACTAACTCACCATGCAATGAGCATCTCTGCCTCCCCTTTATAAAAGCCAAATGACTCCCAATGCAGCACATAGTAGACCTGCTGCTGGGCTCTCTCATCTTCAGCTTTCTCTACCCTAACTCATTCCCTCCAATGGCTGCCAACTTTATACTAAACACTCTCACTACAACCTCAGATGGTTCTCCCAAGCAAAACCTCCACAAACCAGGCTACACTGCACCAACCACTCTTTCTTCATTCTAGCTTCTAAAATATGGGAATCCCTCCCCAACAACCTAATAGAGGTACAACCCCACTTTTCCACCTTCCAAGATTAACTTAAAAGATTCTTCCACACCAAGTCTAACTGTACTTGCCACAGGCCTCTCAACCTCTAGCATTCCTCAATTCAACAACTAATGCCTCATAACTCCCCACCCTCCCCTACTCTGGCTTTCCTTATCCACAGCATTTCCATCATGAATCAGATTTGAAATATAATCATGTGAATTGTAAAATTTGCATTTCTTTCTTAGTTGTTGCTATATCTATTATTTGCTAATGTACTATTTTTGTTATATATTGTTACCTTCTGTTCTGTTTTTGATATGTACAGCTTGATGCCTCTATGTTCTTGTGACACCCGTGCCCTAGCCCAGCAATCAAGGAGCCTCAATCCTCACCACTAATACCAGAGAGGGCATCTCATATATGAAGAAAGAATAACAAATACACAGTAAATTGCAATTTCCCTTAAGATCAAGCAGAGATCACAGTCAGTCTGGGGCTGGTCGCTCCCTTGCTCTCCAGGTCCCCAATAAGACTCCCCACTGGCACAGCTACAGTGTCCAGATCTCAGCCAGCTGGGCAAGCTAAAATCTCCAGCACCCTCTCTGTCCAATCTGTGCTTCATGTCTCTGCCCAAGTAGCTGAAAAACACACACACACTTTGAGATAAGAGTTTATACAACCACACAGACACTCCTGGGAAAGGCTAGCACAGGTTCTCCAGCCATGCCCCTATTACCCAGACTATACAGTAGTACCACCTGCCACCACCCAGCTAATATGTATCAGCTACTCAAAGGCCCTTAAAAGGGTGTCCAATTATTACTGTGCAATATTATCCAATTGGTAATATAACTAAACAGTCAAGGCTTATTAGAGTGATTTGGTACAGTAATGACTATAAATATGCAATGTACTCTAGAGCTTAAATTATTTCTACACAAAACAACCACAGTTGAAAGGTTTTAAAATATTTAATAATAAATAAAAACACAAGACAATACTTCTTATTACACAGTGCTAGTCAAGAGTTCAGAAATCACAGAGAAATACTTAAAATAATTCAGTAGTACAGTTCTGACATCACAGAAACACACTTAGTCTAATCTTTTTTAGTTCTTAGCTATTTCTAAAAGAAAACACAAGTCTAAGATAACTTACATAAGAAAATAGGCAGAGTGCTGATGAGTTGGATGGTCAAGACAAAAATGCGTAATCCTCTCTGGTCCTCTCTGTTTACATTGAAATTGTAGTTCTGATTCACATTACATCATTCTACACTTTCCTGAGGTTCCCAGGCTACACATTACATCATTTTTCACACTGCCCTGAGTTCCCAGGCTAACAGAAACTGCATTTACATTCTTAACATTTCCTTTTGTTATCTTGCAGCTCGTCGGGAGCAGAGCAATACAAATACATTTGCATGTTTAAATCTAGCAATTTAACTCTTGGTTAAAACAATAGAAATAATTTCTTCATCTAGACTCTTTGGCACCACTGTCTACATCAAAGGGTCACCACATGCTTTACTTTGGTCAGTAGAGTGCACTGTTGTCACATTTTCCCCAGTTCCATGTGTAACACTATTTCTTTAAATTTAAGACAACACACCTGTAGTTTACATTCATATTTACAAATGACAGAATTATCTGCAAAATTCTATCTGGCTAGGCTGGCATCCTTTACATTCCACCCCCACCACCCGAGAACTCAAGCTAGTTTTTCAAGTGATCCTTGAGAAATGCTGCTTGAGAGGGTTAGGCCTATCTGAGTATACCTTACCTCTTTCCCTGTCTTGAGAGCACATCTGCATTGGCATTGCTAATCCCACTGTAGTGCTGCACTGACATATCATAGGCTTGCAACCCTAGGCTCCATCTTAGCAACTTGGCATTTTGCTGACTGACTCTGTGTAACCATGTTAGGGGGTTGTGATCTGTCATAGCAGTGAATTTCCTTCCATACAGATAAGGCTGAAGTTTCTTCAGTACCCACACTATGGCTAGACATTCCTTTTGTACAGCTGCATAGCATTATTCCCTGGGTTGGAGCCTATGACTGAGATAAACCACTGGGTGTTCTTCTCCCTCTGAAGAAATCTGGCTAAGTACAGCCAACACCCCATGGTTCGAAGCACCCACCTGCACAATAAATTCTTTGATGTAATCTGGACTGGCTAACAAAGGGGGTCCTCCAAAAGCTTCTTTAAGCTTCTGGAATGCCTGCTTACATGCTGGGGTCCACATAACCTTATCTGGCCTGTTATTCCTTGTCAGGTCTGTGCAGGGAGCAGTTATGGTTCTATAACTGGGGATGAACTTTCTGTAGTACCCTGCTGTCCCTAAAATGCCCTCACCTGCTTTTTAGTAACAGGTGCAGGCCATGCCTGAATGGCTTCCACTTTGGCAGGTTCTGGCCTTATCTTACTATTCCCCACTCTATGTCCTAGGTAAGAGACCTCTGCCATACCCGTCTGACATTTGTTCAGCTTAATGATCAACCCTGCCCTCTGTAGTCTGCCCAGCACCTCCCTGACATGCTGAAGGTGCTCTGGCACAGGAATGGCTGTAGATGGCAGGATCATCTAGGTAAGTAAGGGCAAACCCTCCTACTTCTGCTAGGATACGATCTACCAGCCTCTGGAAAGTCACTGGGGCATTCTACATCCCAAAGGTTATCTTTGTGAACTCATACAAGCCAAAAGGAGTCACAAAGACTGACTTCTCTCTAGTACTAGGAGTCAATGGCACCTGCCAGTAACCCTTGGTAAGATCAGTGGTTGCAAGATACTTAGCCCCACCTAGCTGCTCAAGGGCCTCATCTGTCCTAGGCATGGGGTAAGCATCTGACTCTGTGTGACTATGTAATTTCCTGTAGCCCACACAGAACTTGGTGCTGCCATCCTTCTTTGGCACCAGCACCACTGGGGAGGCCCATGGACTGTTGGACTCTTGTATCACCCCTAGTTCCAACATCTCCTGTACCTCGTCCCTCAGAGTCTGTTTGACTCTCTCAGGCACTCTAGAAGGTGCCTGCCTAATAGGCCTTTGGGGTCCTGTGTCCACCTGGTGCTGCTCAAGGTGGGTGCACCCTGGTTTCCCAGTGAACATGTCCCCAAATTCCTACAACACTGCTTGGATTTCTCCAACCTGGGTAGGAGATAGCTGCTGGGATATTGCCACCCCTTCAATCAAGGTATCATCCCCAGCCTTACTAGATCATTCCCCACATCTCCCTCAGACTCCTCCTGCAATCCACTGCAAATGCTCAGAACAAGGGCTTCTCTATCGGGGTAAGGTTTCATCATTTTACCATGGTACAATTTGTGCTCCTGTTTTCTGCCTAGTAGTTCCATCATGTAGTTAACATCACTTACCTTTCTTACCACCTTGTCAGGTCTCTCCCAAGCTGCCTGCAGCTTGTGTCTGATAGGAATGAGAACCATTACCTGCTGCCCCACAGCATACTCTCCAGCTCAAGCATTCCTGTCATACCAAACCTTTTTCTGTTGTTGGGCTTCTGCCAGGTTCTCCTGGGCCAAGCCCATGAGTTCCCTGAGCCTTGTCCTGAGGTTTAGGACGTATGCCACAACAGACTCCTTGTGAGACTCGCACTCACCTTCCCACTCATCTCAAATTAAATCTAGAGGTCCCCTCACCCTATGCCCATACATCAGTTTAAAGGGTGAAAAACCTGTGGATTCCTAGGGAACCTCTCTGTAAGCAAACAACAGATGGGGCAAATATTTGTCCCACTCCCTCTTAAACTGATCTGCAAATGCCTGTAGCATGGACTTGATTGTAGAGTTTAACCTCTCAGCAGGACAATTAGTCTGGGGATGGTAGGGGATGGTCTTCATGTGCTTCACCCCACAGGACTTCCACAGACAAGCTAGCAGATCTGAAATGAAATTGGCACCTCTGTCAGTCAGTTTTTCTTTTGAGAAACCTACCCTGCTGAAAATCTCTAACAAAGCATTTGCCATCTTTTCTGCCTTAATGTGGGACAAAGCCACTGCCTCAGGGTGCCATGTAACATAATCCACTTTCACTAGGATATACTTTTTCCATGTGGAACTTGGGGTACTCAGAGGACCCACAATATCCATAACCACCATCTGAAATGGCTCCTCAATCACAGGCAAAATCTTCAAAGGAGCTCTCACCTTGTCTCCTTCTTTGCCTACTTTTTGGCAGTACCCTGTTACATCTCTGGAAATTCCAGGCCAATAGAAGTTCTGCATAATATGTCTATTTGTATGTTTTATGCCCATATGACCTGCAACAGGAATATCATGGGTTTATGGTTAGAAGTGCCAGACAGTAGGCTCAAGGCACTACCTACTGCTGTACTCTCTCACCTTCTAGCTCTCTCTCAGGAGTCCACTTTCTGTACAGTAACTTTTTGTCCCACTATACAGATTCCTCCTTTCCTTGAGAATCAGGTGCCTCCCTAGCTACCTGCCTCAGGCCTTGCAATGTGGGGTCTGAGAGCTGAGCCTGTCTCATTTCTCTCCTTGTAACCCTTCCCAGGTCCCCTCTTCCACAGAAAGTCTGGCATCCTCTGACAGTGGTGCCTCACTGTCAGCTTGCTTACTACTACTCACCTCTACCTTTGCAGTCACTCTGTACAAGGGACCATTAGTAACCACAAGCAGCTGTGGCTCACATTCAGTCTCAATGCTACAGAGTAGCTCGCTCCCTGAAGTAACCACCTCAGCAGTCCTGGCTGCAAGTATGTAGTCTGTCTGGGTCTCGCCAGGCTACCAGACCCACATGCTTGTCTCTTAGCCTGACTGCATGTAACTGCATAAGCACATGGCACTGACTTATCCAAATCCTTCCCTATAAGGACATCTGCAGGATGGTAGTTTGGTACCCCTGTTGTCTCAATACAAGCTACTATTGGCATTTTGTCTTTCCAACTTACTGGATCCCTCACCTTTTGTTCCCCACCTTGCCTTCGTGGACACCTGTAAGCCACATGGCCCCACTGGTTGAATTCAAAACATTTAACCCTAGCTCCTGGACATATACCTGGACTAGTGGCTTCCCCTGCTACTGGCAGCTTCTGTTGGAGCAGTCTGTGCTGCTCACCATGGGTTCCTTTAGACCCATGAGCAGTACTGGGGGTCCCCTTCCTGAGCAGGGCTGCCTTGCTTGCCAGGTATAGGTCTCCCTTCTTCCCCAACTCATCTGAAGTAGCACATTTTCTATCAGCTAACCAGATCCTCATGTCCTCGGGCAAAGTGCTATGGGCTTGTTCCCTCACCAAAAGGTCTGCCAGCCCTTCAAAAGTGGGACCTGACATCCACTCACCCACCAATGGAAATAAGTGCTCAGTTCAACAACATATTCACACACACTTTCATCTGCCTTGCATCTATGCTCACAAAACTTTTTCCTATACGTTTCAGGTGTTAGCTTAAAAAACTCTAACAGACAATTTTTTAGAGCAGTATAATCAAAACATGCAACTTCAGACATTTTAGACAATACAATTACAGCTTTACTATGGAGTAAGGGGGTCAGGACCATACCCAGAGCCTTTGGTCAACATTACACTGTTTGCATACCCTCTCAAACATATGAATGACACTATCAAAATTATCCCCCTCATTAAACTGCGGAAGAAATTTGCTGACCTTTTGTGCTTCTGGGGTCCTGTTAGTCCCTTTCCTATTACCTCCATGACTCAGGCGAAGAGTCAGCATTTCTCTCTCATGCTTCCTCTGCCTCTCCTTTTCCTTGGCTTCTATCTCCAAATGCCTGGCCTCCAACTCAAGTCTCTTTAGCTCCAGATGGATTTTTAAGTCCTCTGAGGAAAGGTTGAGCTGTCCATTCTCTGAGGGTAGTATATCTCCACTGCCAGTCTGATTGTCCTCCTGGTTGCTGTTTTCTGATGCAGCTGTAACCAAGGCTGCAATCAGGTCTGCCTTAGTTAGGTTTCCATGCACCAGCCCCTAGCCTGGCACATCTCCACCAGCTGGATCCTTGTCAGTTTTCCATACTCCTCTGCTGACATGCTGCCCACTCACCCTGACTAAGCTAACAAAAGAAATAAAACAATTGTGATCTGAACTCTGAGTATTCACTGAGTGGCTGTTTTAGAGTACAAAACACCTTCAGAGCTCACTGTACACCAGCTACAGGAATTCACTCTACCCATATCACTACAAGCCAATTAGTATTTGCTAACCAATTAATATGCGATGTGGATATCCCACCACTGTCACCAATTAATATGTGACACCCGTGCCCTGGCTCAGCAATCAAGGAGCTTCCGTCTTCACCACTAACACCAGAGAGGGCATCTCATATATGAAGAAAGGATAACAAATACACACAGTAAAGTGCAACTTCCCTTAAGAACACACAGAGATCACAGTCAGTCCAGGGCTGATTGCTCCCTTGCTCTATAGGTCCCCAATAAGACTCCCCACTTTCTTCATCTAGACTCTTCGGCACCACTGTCTACATCAAAGGGTCACCACATGCTTTACTTTGGTCAGTAGAGTGCACTGGTGTCACATTTTTTCCCCCAGTTCCACATGTAACACTATTTCTTTACATTTAAGACAACAAGCCTGTAGTTTACATTCATATCTACAAATGACAGAATTATCTGAAAAATTATATCTGGCTAGGCTGGCAGCCTTCACAGTTCTCTCCTTTTTTTTTTTCTTTGTGAATTATTTCATCTAGTCAGTACCTGCAGATGGTCAGTTATGATCAGTGTAACACCCTGAAAATCAAATATAAAATAAAAATAAAATACCTAGGCACATACTTGCCTGTAACATACATTGTTCCTTGTTTTTTCCAAACCCAGCTTTGCAGACTGGCAAAATGTGTGGCTGCTTCAGTAGCCAAGAATCCCTTCTTAAATTGCACATTAAAGATACTTGTTTACTGAATTGTCATTACATCAAAATAAAAATCAAATTTATTTATACATTTCTTCTTGTCACAAGACCCCTGCAGTTTACACACCTGTAGTAATCAACATTACAAGATGAAAAAGTTTTGTATGTGTCTTTACACCTAGAACCACCAGCTAAGTACATTGTGTAGACGTGGGTCACTGCATATTATTCTGAGAAATTAGTTGCCATAATTCAAACGGGGGTTTATATCAGAACATCGAAGGCTGATAAGTCCGAAGCTCACAACTTTGAACTTCAAACCCCGAAAGCTGACAACATTGAACCGCAGAACGGAGATTGCCATAGAGTGCAGGAAGGGAAGTTTTCCCTTTACTGCACTATAGTGCAATCTCGGAGTTGGTATATGTAAGTAGCGGGGGGTGTGGGGTGCAGGGGGATTTGCCCCCCTGCATAGAGCTTTTTTTTTTGTGTAGTTAGTATTTTTTTTTTTGCACGTTCGATGTTGTCAGCTTTCAAGGTTTGCAGTTCGAAGTTGCGAGCTTCCAACTTGTAAGCTTTCAATTATCTGATATAGACTCCTCAAATGGTTACATAGGAATGGTTCTTTATTGTTAAAGAACTAGTCTTACATTGCCATTTGGGTACTCTATTCCTGCAATTTGTTTCACAAAAATATATATATCTGGCTTTATTTATTATTTATTATTTATTTATTTAAATTTGTTGACCGGGCTTTATTTTTATTTTATTTTTTTTTTAGCTACCACCCTCACTATAAATCTGAATCATATCATTCGTGTGTTCATTTGAAATGAGAACTAAAAATAATACTAATTTATAAAAAAAAAAAAGAAAGAAAATTTAGCATTTTCCATGGTCAATATCAAGGTGCAGGTACTCCACTACTATCGAAGCCAACCATCAACCAAAAAGCAAAAGTCAATAAAAAATTTTTATACTTGAACAGCAAAAGAACTTTATTCCATGGGTTGTTAGCCTTCTTCAGACTTTAATAAAACACTTCATCACTTCTGTATTTAAACACTTATCAATTAAACAGTTAACCAATGAAAGCCTTTGTACGAATACATAACTATAAAAAGTCAGAAACTTCTAAATAGATAAAAAGTCAGAAACTTATATTGTGAAAATTAAAACTTCAAAATTCAACATTGACATTAAAATGGATGTAGTAATAGATTATAACTGTTATTAACGTTTCAGATGGCAAATAGCATATAAATATTTAAAAATACAAGAGCATATAAAAGCAGCATGTAATAAAAACATTTCAAGTGTATGAAACTACTGAAAAACTTCTAAAAATACATATTCCTACTAACACCAAGAAACATGAAAAAGTCAAAGGTATAGCAATAAATAACTGCTAATGCTTAAGATGACGACTGACTAGAAAGGGTTTCAGAGTAACCCTCTCATTGAGACCATGTCCTTCATCTGCTTTCATTCTGATGATCCATTTACATTCTTCCCTTTCAGTGAAGTTACTTACATTGCCTAATCTCAATGTGGTGTGTATCAATTCAATAACTAAGAACTCAAAGGTGTGTGTGGTGCCTTGTGATAGAACATGTCTAGCCAGTGCTCCTGTCATTCTCCTGTTGATCATATAAATGCTCTCTAACCCTTTCCCTCAATGTTCTATTCGTCATACCGACATAGAAAGCCTGGCATTTGGTGCAGATGGCTAAATAAACTATGTTCCTTGTCCTACAGTCTGCATAATGATCGAATTTATATAGCACACCTGTGTCCGGGTACAGTTATCTGATTACTTCTCTGAACTTTCCACTACTTTAACTCTAACTGATAACAGACTCTTGCAACAGAAAAAGAAGAAACTGGAGAGAGATTGTTCGATTTTCTTCTCTTGGCCTAAGGAATCCATCCGGTCAGCTATTGATGTAACAAACTCATGCATTCCTGACAATAGGAAGGATGGTAACCGTCCCACTACATCAGGAAGTATTAATGTGGCCATCTTTGAAGGCACTCATGCAGAGGGGTGTACAACAGAGAATGGTTCAGATTTATTACTAGTGGAGAATGGAGGAACATCTGAAAACCTACAAAATAGGAATACTACAGCAGATAATATTCTACCAACCATTAGACAATTGGACACTAAGAGCTTGGGACCGGTAGTGAGGAAGAAGACTTTGCTCCCAGCAGAAGGGAATTCAGAGACTAATGAGAGAGACAACACAAATCTTACATTCCCTTTATCATTTCTACCAGCAGATCAAGACATGGAGTCCCCAGTACAAGGGGAAGAAACGGAAACCCTCAGGGGAGTCAGGGGAACCACAGAAGAGAATGTGGAAGAAAACTCCAATGAACTGGTAATTAATTTATCTAGCCATGAGTTGACTGATGCTGAAATGAAAGTGTTAAACAGAGGTCTATCATTTGAGCCTTCACAAGGGATAGACATTAATGAGTTGATAGTACAATTAAAACTTTTTACTAGGGGTTTAGCACTTGATTTATTTTATGATAATGACAACACTGAGACAAGGGATATAGTAATTAATAATTTTAGGAAACCTTCATGCTTTGTACCAGAATTGCATCCGCTTTTAGAAAGTTTTGAGAAAGTTTGTTGCAATGATTTTTATATGTTGTTTGAACAAACAGGTTTTAAGTCAGAATTTTACAATTTAAGCCGACAAGAAACAGCAGCTTTAAAAAGTTTACAAAACAATGATACTATAGTTATCCAGCCGGATAAAGGTGGTGCAATAGTGTTGTTTGATAGTGTATATTATAATAATAGAATGTTAGAAATGTTATTGGATGAAACCACATATAACAAAATACATATGTATGATCTAAACAACGTTATTAGTAAACTTCATGCCTCATTGTATGATATGTTGATGTCCAAATATTATAAACAATGATCTCTATAATTATTTTCTAGTTGAAAAACCTTTGGTACCTATCATCAGAGGTCTTCCGAAGGTGCATAAGACATTGTCTGACCCACCCTTCAGACCTATAGTCTCAGGGAGAGGCTGGCTAACTGAATGTATCTCAATTTATATTGAAAAGCAACTTAGACCTATAGTTGATTCTACCTTCTCCATTTTGAGAGATACTAAACAACTATTGGAATCTCTAGCTGAGAGTGCTGTTGAAAAAGCATACTTGGAGAATGACATTATGATGACTTTAGACGTTCAGTCTTTATTCACCTGCATACCTAATGATATAGGGATAGACTTCCTGAGGCTTTTTCTTCTAGAGAAGGGCATGACTAACAACAAAGTGATTATGATCACCATGCTGATGGAATTAGTGTTAGAAAATAATGTATTTTTATATGGTGATGGTTACTATCTGCAGACTTCAGGGTAGCTGCCGTCATGTGCCAATTCTTATGCAAACCTTATACTAGCCTACTGGGAATCTATGTATATCTTTGGAAATGAGTTTTATTCACAGCACCTCAAGTATTATAAACGTTTGTTTGGAGTGGTGATGTTACTATCTTAGATGAGTTTCTAAGTTACATCAACAACACCACATCTTTTCTTAGGCTCACTGGGGAAAGATCATGTTACCAGATTGACTTCTTAGATGTTAACATCAGGAAGCATAATGGGTGTTTCACTACCAACATTTACAGGAAACCCTGTAGAAAGAACACATACTTACATCGTGACAGTATGCACCCTCCCCACATACACAAGAACATTGTTAAGAATCAGCTGTTCATGATTCAGCATATAGGAATGTATTGATAGGCTTAGATGCTGACTTTAAGTCCAGGGGTTACCATGACAATGATTTGACAGTCCTGCAACAAACAGAACGCAATGAAGAAACAAGACCATACATTAGGATAGCAACTAGTGAACAGGTGGAACAAAGCAGGCCATTTACTAGAAGTAAAAAGAGGATGGTACTTTCATATACTAATAAGAATAAGAGTATTACTAATGTCATTAGAAAGAACTGGGGTATCCTACAGATAGATGATAGGCTTAGAGCACTTGTAGGTCCTCACCCCAGTTTTTCCTACAAGAATACTAGATCTTTAAGGAACATGTTATGTTATGAAAGGCGACTTCAAGATCAACCACTCACTGTTAGAATGGGTACCTTTCCATGTCGCAGTTGCAATCAGTGCAAATACTGGGCAGGAATAACTTTAGGTACCCGGACACAGGTGTGCTATATAAATTCGATCATTATGCAGACTGTAGGACAAGGAACATAGTTTATTTAGCCATCTGCACCAAATGCCAGGCTTTCTATGTCGGTATGACGAATAGAACGTTGAGGAAAGGGTTAGAGAGCATTTATATGCGATCAACAGGGAGAATGACAGGAGCACTGGCTAGACATGTTCTATCACAAGGCACCACACACACCTTTGAGTTCTTAGTTATTGAATTGATACACACCACATTGAGATTAGGCAATGTAAGTAACTTCACTGAAAGGGAAGAATGTAAATGGATCATCAGAATGAAAGCAGATGAAGGACATGGTCTCAATGAGAGGGTTACTCTGAAACCCTTTCTAGTCAGTCATCATCTTAAGCATTAGCAGTTATTTATTGCTATACCTTTGACTTTTCATGTTTCTTGGTGTTAGTAGGAATATGTATTTTTAGAAGTTTTCAGTAGTTTCATACACTTGAAATGTTTTTATTACATGCTGCTTTTATATGCTCTTGTATTTTTAAATATTTATATGCTATTTGCCATCTGAAATGTTAATAACAGTTATAATCTATTACTACATCCATTTTAATGTCAATGTTGAATTTTGAAGTTTTAATTTTCACAATATAAGTTTCTGACTTTTTATCTATTTAGAAGTTTCTGACTTTTTATAGTTATGTATTCGTACAAAGGCTTTCATTGGTTAACTGTTTAATTGATAAGTGTTTAAATACAGAAGTGATGAAGTGTTTTATTAAAGTCTGAAGAAGCGTCCAGAGTAGACATGAAAGCGCTAACAACCCATGGAATAAAGTTCTTTTGCTGTTCAAGTATAAAAATATTTTTTATTGACTTTTGCTTTTTTGGTTGATGGTTGGCAGTACCTGCACCTTGATATTGACATTTTTTTGTTTGGGGGCACAGCAGGTACCTTACCCTGAGAGATCTCTGTTTATTTATCATTTTCCATGGTCAGTTGTGGAGGTAGCTATAAACAGTGGGGCCATTTCAGCAATGGTGCGCATCATCTGCGTTAAGCATCTGTGCACACCTGCAGTCTGCAACCATCTCTTACCATCACTATGGTAGCCAGTTTCCATCAGCAACAAAAATGTGCTAATGGTTGACAGGTGAGCTGCCATTGTTCACATTCTCCCCACATTCCTTGAAATGGTGGAAGGGCTTCATGCAGGCCATACAGCACACTGAAAAGCTCTGGCACTGTCTGATTAGCAGCTATTTGTGGTTAGATTACAGCCCTGCATATCAACTGATTGATGGCAGGGGACCACTCACATCATGGAATATTCAGGCCTCATGTCACTAAGGCCACAAATATGTCTCACTCCAATGACCAATTGTTGCTACCAGTGGAGTGCACTTGATTCTGCCTTCATTGGTGCTGTTTGTCAGATGTGGGGTTGACGGGGATGGGACAGCCTCCACAAAACTCAGATGATCCTGGAAGCTGAATCTGGGCTTCTGCAGTCCCCTCGGCAATGGAAGAGTGGTGCGTTCCATTCAATGTTAGTGTTGCATACAGTCCAACTGTGTCCTGTTACTGTGAAAGATGCACACAGCCTTTAGCAGCAGCCTTACATTGAAATCATATATATTCTGACTTGTAGTGTCAAATCTTCTCCCAGTGGAATCTATGAATACATACAGATTACATACCAGTGTACCAATGTGCCCACTGGTACATATGTGACTACTACCACCCTCTGGCAGACATGGGCTTCAGCTGCTAATGTGTTGGGTGCGCAAACCCCTACAGTTGATCTGTCCTCAGCTATGTTCTATGTCCTTGTTTTGGCATTCAGGATCATTTCAATGACCTGAGATGTACCTGCACCAATGTCCATCTGTGGCCATCCACACAACTGATATCCCACACCTGGTCCTGGAATGCCTTGTATGCTTTAGTCTTGCCCATCATTCTCCTGCCATAGATCCAGCTAGAGGACCTCAGTCTCCTATAGTCGTTAACTTTTCCAGGCAATACATATTTTCTTTGCCATAATAGGTCTGCTGCATTGTGATGACACATGTAGAATGATGTAAGTATGCAAGACTGCATATGTCATTTAGCACTTGTAACCTCACTGCCCCTAGCAACCAATGGTCTGCACAACCCTGTGACCTGCAAAGAAGTAACTGAGCTGACATTGTTCCATACCATGGCATTTGTGACACATTATGTCTGTTGCACCTGTGCTAGCAGCACATTGTGTGTCTATTCTACTGCAAGCCTGATAACCCCATTAGCCTTCGTTGCTGTGTGCCTATGCAATACTGGGAGGACTGTCACACAACAGGACTGTTCCCTGTGTCCTACCTGGATTCCCTCTTCCCAACACAGGACTACCACCTTTTCCACCTGTATCATGAGCTCCTTCTGAATGGCTTTCATGGGACTGCAATTTGTCTTGCTTGGCCCCTGGGCACTGGCTGGTGCCATCCAAAGGACTGCAAAATGGCCTGTCTGTTTCCTGTACACATAGCCCCCTCCCCCACACACACGCATTGTGTCAAAGCCCTGCCATGACCACTAAAGTGTTAGAATAGACAGTGCACCACTATGTAACAGTATGTGTGACAGCCATGGATCCTTAGGCAGTAGCTGCAATGATGGTGCGTATTACCAGCAGTCACGTCTGTTGTAACCTTCCCTATATGTCCATATACTCAGATATCCACTTTCATCAGTATTTTATGTTGCTTGTTGTAATGTTACCTTGCACAAAGAAATGACTGCATTTTTATCATGTTAAAACAGGGCACATAATGCAGCTATTATGCTAATAAGATGATTTATCATGATTTCCTTTGGGTTTTGCTAATAATGCAATTCATTATCAGATCTGTTCTGTGCTATTATAGTGAGTGATTGTTTGCACAGTCCAGTTGCATTACACCCGATTAACTTCATGCCAATGACCATGGTCATTGTGCTACACTGCTGTCTGTTGTTGACATGCCCGGGCGCGGATGTTTTATAGAGTGTGTATGCCTGTTGAGACTGTCTCTCAGCTGTCACCCTTCCCAATGCTACTGACCATGTGTTTAATGCCAACACAGATGGGCATCACATAACTGTGCTTCCTCTCAGTGCATATTACATGTTGCCCACAATGTGCATCAATTATCCCACTATCACTTTTACTCATAGAGTTGATCAGAAGGCAAGAACACAGCAGGATCTGAATCTAGCAAGGCACATGACTGCTACCACAGAGCATGCAAAATGTGATCATCAAGGTCCTCTATACAGATAGGATGCTAGGCATATACTTGCCAAGGCAATGAGTGATGGCGGCATGACTACAGTGGCCTGAGAAGATGCTACTCAGACCTTCCCAAGTAATGGAAGAATTTGGGGAGAAAGATCCTCCTCATTGCAGTACAGTAGGCCTGAAAAGTATAGCTATAAAGCCTTCTGCTGTCGTGGGTATGTTGTGCTCATTAATGTGTTATTTGTAGTTTGCATTAGAGGAAGAAATAGTGGCAAACAGGAAAGACTGCTAGAGGAGAAGACCAGACTCTCCAGGCAGGGAACTAAGTCTATTGCATTACTGCCATAACTGCATTTATGATTACCATTTTTATCACAGCACTAAGCATTTTTAGTTATGCATTAAACTACTTCACCATTACATAGTTGTTCATTGGTTTCATAAATTGCTTGTCTTAAACTTTTTTACAGTGACACTGACCTAGATTGTGCCAGTTATATTTGCATTTGCCATGTTAGTATAAACTCTAAACTTATGTTGTTTCCAACTGCAGTGGATATATTTTTTAAATGTTTCACCATTGCTTCATTGTACGTTGTCTCATTTTTCATCCATTTACTTTGCTACTGTCCTACACACTGTGCCAGTTATACTACCTTTGTATCCCCTGGTGTTACCCACAGCTGCCTAATAGTTATATGTCCTAGCTAGTGTTTTACATTGTAGTGCTGACTATTGTTTTTCCTTCCAGGGCATGCCTTAATAAAATGTCCCACATCTCAGTGACAATTGTATTTAAACCCTATGTTGTTCTCTTTCTCATTCAATTCTGATTAAATCACTTTGCTGTTTTGTTTTTATTCATTTATTTTTATTTTTTCTACAGGATCTACTATAGTGTGGGCAGCTGTAAGACAGCAGCTATCATGCTGTGCACTGACCATCTTTGGGTCAACAGTAGCCCAGGGACTTCCTCTATGGCAGACTGATGGAGCATGTGAAGGTTATCCAGAAGTCTGTCCAAAAATATATTCAAAACACAAACTCCAACATCCACCTCTCAATAAACAAAATGAAACACACTGGATCAGCAGCAAAACTACTAGTTTATTTAGTAACAGCAATCTGGTACCTCGGCAGTTTGCCTTGCTGTTACTTAATGAACTAGTGGTTTTGGTGCTGATCCAGTGTTTTTCATTTAGTTTATCCAGAAGTCTCGCTGGTAATCTTTGTTGCTGCTTCTCCAGTGGGCGGTTTAGACTCCTCATTGGACAGTGTCACAGAGTAGCTCAATTGGAACCCCCAGCAAGAGTTTCAGTGAGTAGTGAGGACCAGGGTGTACCAGTGGCTCAGTATTGATATTGGTATTGATATTGACTCTTTGCAGTATCTCCTCATGTACTTAGTACAATCATATAACCAGCTGGGTTATCATCTACAAAGCCCAAATCTGTTGTCAGCTATGTAAGTGACTGACAGCTGGATGGTTTACCTTGAGGATGGATTAGCAGACTGCTGTCACCCCACCCTATCCACATGCTTCCTTCTCCCCCACCGTTCTTCTAAAAAAGGGCACCTGTTCCCCCTAAAAAACATATACCCTAAGTTAACAAGCCACATACCACTCTTTCCTTTCTGGTTTCCTTCTGTGTATACTTCCACTTGCTCTTCCCCCTTTCTAACTGTTTAAGTAGCACCTTTCTTACCCTTTATAAAACAAAACTGTTTGGTGTTTTGCTGTGTAGGCCTTGTATGGGCTCCCATTTGTGCCCGCTTTCCAGTTATGTGCTTCTTAAATGCACATATGAATACACATAGTGTGAGGCACGGTATCTGCATGCTATTGTCCTTTCATTATATGACCATGCCTAACATGATCCCCTCACTTGTAAAGTGACTGTCATTTTTGTGAATGCACACATTCATTATACAGCACTGGCCCTGCAACATCTGTGCTATGTTGGCACTTATGTATAATTAAGCCTTGTCAGGCCAAACTGCTCTCCTGTGCTATTTGTCTCAATGAGGTGAAATATGATTCTTTCTGTAAGCATGCCAATGTATTTCTGTGCAAATGCAATCTTTCTGTTTTTTGTATATGTAGAGTTCTTAAATAATTACATTAAGAAATTCAAGATGCAAATTGCTCCTTGGTCTTTGAGGGTATGAGCCCAATCTGAGGTTGTTTTATAGATAATAATGCCAGTAGCTTTGCTTCCACCTCTTGCAGATATTAAAGACCTTGCCACAAAGTAATATTATTTTCTCTGAGCATGTATTATTGATACTGCCAAATCTTTATCCACTTTGTTGAGTGTTTCCAGTAAACATCACCTGCAGAAATCACATGACCTCATAGTTTTGAGTGAGGACATGGGTCAATATCATTTCACATCAACGGTTTCTGGTCTCCTTTGTGGTCTAATTTGGGTAGAACATCACTAGCTGTACATTACAGATCATCAGTTTGGAGGGGCATGGGAAAATAGCAAATGAAAAATTATTATTCTTCTTTTGGCTTTTCCCTGGTTAGGAGTCGCCACAGTGGACAGTGGCTTACCTTTCTGCTCATGACTGACAGTGGAGATTTATAGTGTCAAGTTGCCAGCCCAGTGCCCAACCTTCCACAGAAGGCACACACTCACACCTAGGGCCAATTTGGAGTGTCCAATCCACCTACAGTATGTCTTTGGGATGTGGGAGGAAACCCACATGACCACAGGGAGGACATGCAAACTCTGCACAGAAAGCACACCAGCCAAGGATCAAACCAGAGAGCCTCTTGCTGTGAGGCAGCAACACTAACCACTGCACCACCACAGCCACCCACAATAAAAAAATGAAAATAATCATGTTAAATACTGTGTGCATACCTGACTGATTAACTCAATATTGTCCTGACTAGCTTGCTCAGAGTTAAAAATGAGAATAACTGACAGAAACATTGTAAAAAGAAAAATAACCATCAAGACTGACTTACCAAACACTTCAACCTTCCTTTGTTGCTATAATTTCTGCATAATGTTGTCGTGTACTGCTAGTGAACTAAAATATGCAAGGATTCTCTTTATTCAGTTGAATTCAGACTCATTTTTAAGAAATAGAAAAACTTAAAGAAATCTTCAAGAATGTTGGTGACCTCATGATCTGCCCAATTGATATTTGAAAATAAGGGCCCTGTCCCAAAAAATAAGATTTTTACTTTCTATAATTGTCCCTGGAAATCAGACCTTCAAAATTGTTTTGAAGTAAGGGTTTAAACTTTAAAGTTCTGTGGTCAGACACTTCTTTAATGATTTTATCCAAAAGGGCCACAGAATAACTCCTCTCTATAAACATGTTCTTAAGCTTAATGGTCTCCATTAAGAACAACCCATCATCAGAGATCATTGGAAACAATCTAATGAAATGCTATTTTACCAAACCCACCTTTTGTTTATATGGATGAAAGCTGATGTATTGTAGGTAGGAACAACTGAAGGTAGGTTTATGGTAAACATTGGAAATAAATCTACCATCTTTTGTGTAAATGGTGACATCTAAATAGTTTACAAATTATCCGTTGTAGGTGCATGTAAATTTAAAAAATTTGGTGGTAGAATTCAAATATCCAACAAATTGCTCCACCACTTCCCTTCATCCATGCCATAAAATAAAAATATCA
This sequence comes from Protopterus annectens, assembly GCF_019279795.1. Taxonomy (NCBI): domain Eukaryota; kingdom Metazoa; phylum Chordata; order Ceratodontiformes; family Protopteridae; genus Protopterus; species Protopterus annectens. The sequence continues at coordinate 244,716,360 of NC_056725.1, read as the reverse complement.
TGCAAGTATCTGAGGTACAATTTGCAGTGGACAAAAAAGGTTATCTTTAAAGACATAAGTAGTTTCCCAGTTGATAAGGCTAAGATTAGCAAACAGTGGGGTGCAGGCAGCCCCATAACAACCCCCCCCCAGATTTGCTTATAAAATTCTCCTTCAAAAAAAAGTATATATAGTGTCCGGGATCATTTTTAAATACATGACATCAACCAACAAGTGAATATCCTTTCCTGTTAAGAAAGCATACTGGTGAAGCATTTCAGCAAAATAATCCAGACCTAAATCGAGAGGTATACAAGTGAACAAAGCAACCACATCTATGATAAGAAACCCCAAGCGGTCAGTACATAATTCTTGCTGACTTAAAAAGTCTCATGAAGTGTCCGACCGCAGAACTTTAAAGTTTAAACCCTTAACTGGAAACAGTTTTGAAGGTTCAGTCTCCACAGAGACAATTGTAGAAAGTAAAAATTTTAATTTTGGGATAAGGCCCTTATTTTGAAATATCAAGGGACAACTCATAAGGTCAGCAACATTATTCGCAACACCTGGCACATTTATAAAACTAATTTGGACATTTTCAATAAATTGGGTGAACAATCAGTGTTAGTCCACAAGTCCAGCAGAAATTTAAAGAAGTTACTAGAAAAAAGCCAATCTGCCCAAAAAGGGAATTCCAACAACAATAAGGGTACCACAAATGTGTGAGATGTCTTTATTGTCCCTATATATTGGAAAATGAATATTTACTTTTTAATAACTTTTTGGCTGACAAAGTTTGGTTTTGCAGGGGCAATTGTAACACAGACATAGTTGTGTATTTGGCAACATGTGACTCCTGACCTGCATTTTACATCAGCAAGACTAAACATATACTTAAAAGGAGACTCTACAAACACTCATACGACATTAGAGCCATGAATTCCAAAAATGCTTTATATAAGCATTCCATGTCCTGTGCTCATTTTAATAAATTTGTTTTTGGTATTTTGGACATTGTGTAACCTAGTTTTAGGGATGGGGCTTGGGAAGCTAGTTTTTAATATAAAGAATATTACTGGCAGATTAGATTGGATGCTACCCATCCACCAGGCATTAATGACCAGATTTCTATTTTTCCAGTGCTTGAATTAAGGGCTGCTAAATTTTAATTATTCTTGTTCAAATTACTTGTTTTAATATGATTTTTAAACTTTATTCACTATTTTATGTTTGACTATTGCTGTTTATTTATTTATTTTTTTCATAAAATTTATTATTTATTATTTGTAGGACTGGGTTGTGTTATTACTTAGCCAGCTTTCATTGATTTTGCTTGTACTGTTATTTGTGTCTGCCCCTTTAAATTGAGTCTATCCAATTGAAGACGCACTGTTATTTAAATTGTATGAGTTTATTGTGTTCTGTTCTGATGAAGTCCATTGGAATTGTTAATCGGATGAAAGCACTTAATCATATCACTTGTTATTTTAATCATTAAAGTCGGTTTATGGATTTTTTTACTTGGTTTTGTTACACTCCGGTAGTCCATGTTACATGTATCTTGTTACTTCTTAGTACCCACCCATCTTGTTTTTTTCTTATCTTTAGTTACTAGAGCTTGATACCTATGTGCTTCACACCTTCGTGATTGTGTTCCGGCCTCCATTTGCAGTCTTATCTATGTAATCTGTTTGTTTCTGTGTCCCTACTCCTTCTTCTTCTTCAACCATCCTGACTTAATCGTACTTCCCTTACTACCTTCCTCAAGTATCTTTTTTGCATCTGTGTATCCTTAGATTAAAAAATACATCAGTACACAAGCATTATGACCATGTACAAGTGTGTTTGTTCCTTGTATCCTTGAGGCCTGTGCTCATTGGATGAGTACTGGTGCTCCTGCTGTTGCCATAACTTTGTACAAAACAATCTTCCTGCAGGTATCTGCTGCAACCACAATGAACAGCTGCTTGTTGCACACATTTGCCCGACTGAATACATTCTTAGTGAGCCTCATGGATCGTTACCCATACATATTAAACAGAGTAGGGTTGGGTGTGATCGTGCACATTATGTTTATGAATCTCTGAGAGTTTCTTCAGTCTAGGGAAAAACTCCAAAAAAACACCTAAAAGGAGTTACAAAAGGATTGCAACTATCTTTTAACTGTCTGCCAACTAACAAACTCATGATTAACTCTACTAAACAGCCACTGCACTGCATCCCGTGGAACACCTTAACAGTTGAAAGATGCCATTCCTATTCAAAACACTGACACTCAAAATAGCTAGTTCACAAATCTGATTAAGATTTACCCAAACTTTTCTTTTGAATTCCATCAAGTAGCCACAATGTATAAAACACACTAAGGATATGCTATATGCTTTCTAATTTATTGACATCTGAAGCCCAGAAAGCCAATGTCATTGATCCTTTAATACCAAAACTCTGTATTTTTACCTTAGCATATTCACTTAAATTTTATGAACAATACTAACCTAATACAAATAATGGTTACGTTTTTCCAGTTTACTTCTCTTTTTAAAATACAAGAAATGTTATTGCCTGTCATTTGTTAAGGCTAAATGGCTAGCTGTCACTGCAATTGCAACATTAATGCTATCAACTTTGTCATCTAAATGTCACATATTAACTACTGTCACCCCACAATACTCTCTTAATATTATGTCATCAGTGGTACATTAAACACCTGTCAAAAATAAGTCAATATGGTGAAGTCTTTTTTTGTAAAACTGACAACTTAAAAGTTTGGTAATTATCTAATTACTTTGCAATTTTGTGTCATCATTATAATTAACACTAATTAGCAACCAGCCATCCAGATTTAATTGCTTCTTGCCTGCACATCTATTTAATGCAAGACTGCAGGATATGTGCTTGTTAGTGAGACTTCCTGGCTCAGGTGGAGATTTTATAGATATTTTTTTAATTTCCACTTGTAAGGAAAGTTGTAATAAAAGTGTGTGCTCATGTATACAAACACTAGACAACAGTCTTTGGCTGAAAAAGGTTTTGGGAAAAACATTTATTTGTGATTTCTAATTGTAAACTTATAACAAAGATGTCTAACGGGAGCCAACATCCAATGCAAGAACTATAGTACCTGTTGTCCCTGAGACTCGTACTTCAACAGGGACATTGTCTTCTCTCATGTTAGGACCCTTTTGTGCTTCCTGCTTTCTGTCATTAGAAGGGTGGTTAAGTAAACAAAGAGCATCCATTGGCTGGTTTCTCTCCTAACAAGCTGACTGTGCTTCTAGTTTTGCATTTTTTGCATAAAACTCCCAGCAAGGTGACACAAAGTCACTGACATTACTGCCAGCAATAGTTTCCTGAGATTCCAGTATGGTATTCACTGTGTAAGCAACAAAAAAATAGCCTTCTGGGCTGAGAACTGTAAAAACAGCAAACATCTGTAAGCTAATGTAAAATACCAGCAGAATTAGATAGCTGAAGCTTCTCTGATGTATAGAAAGTCAGCACAGAAGAGAAACACTGAAGTAAAAATGGAGAACAAGTGTGAAAATTTAGAAGGGGACTGAAAACAGTGCAGATCAGAGGTGGGAAAATCAGATGGTAATCAAAGCTGAAGGGAAAAAGCCCTCAGTCACTGTTGAGAGAAGAAGACTTTTGAAATACACTCTGAGATTTTCAAGATAAGTGGGTGCCTGTTGGATTTTATAGAGGCAAATAGCAGAAGGCTGCAAGAAAGAGAAAGTGCCTTTACTAGGACATCCAGTGGAAATAATTATTATGCAAACTGCTGAAAATGAAAAATAACCTAGTGGAAAAACAATTAGAATATGCATAATGGTCTTAACTCTATCTATCATGCAGGGATCATTTGAGGTTTACAACAGTACCAGAACAATCAAAGGGAAGAAAATGCTACAGCACATGAACTGATTTTTCACTTTGATTATATTAAAATAGAAAGAGCACATAGGAAAGTATTCTAATTTGAAACCGAGAAAGTAGCCAAGACCTATAGCGATTACAGTGCATCATAAGAGGTAAAGGATATTTTTTCTACCTTGTGGAGAAATGGAGAAATCTTAAAGGTTAGAGACACAAGGGTCTTGAGGACATCTGATGAAGTCTAGTGGATGAAAACACTTTGGAGATTGTTGACGTTTATGCATTAAACCTATTGTGGCTGCTACACGTTTGCTTTGTGGTTATTTTGACACCTCCAATTGATACCTTTTGCTACTGTTTTTGATAATGACCTTTCATTACAAACATGAAGTAACATAAAACCTTTTCTTCATTCCACAAGACTCTGCAAAGAAAAGAAACTTAATTTCTTGTTTATGTATCCCACTTGGATTTACAGATCCTGACAAGCACAAGACATACTGACAAAAAGAAATGAAAAATAACATGCAGGGGAAGGTGATAAAGGAACAAGTTATCAGTTAGCAAATACAGAAAAGCAAACTATGGAGACTTCAGTTAAAAGATTTGTTGCAAAGCCCTTTCATTGTTTAAAAAATAAAGACAAAGCAGTTTTCAAAAAGTGAGACTCCATAACACAATACCCTGGGTACATTGAGAGATAACAGTACTTACATTTTTAGGAAATGATGTGCTGTATTATATTTCAGATTTTATTTAAAGCTGAAATATTATGCATAACTAAAGGTGAAACTATATAGCATGCAGTTTGGTGAAAGTTCCATTTATTTTCAACCTGCAAACTGTGTTATGCTAATTTCACTATAGGTTCTATGAGGAAGGAAGGGCAAAAATATAAATGAATGATGAATAGAAAGAAGGAAATGAATTGATATGATGGGAACAGAGAGGAAATAATGTAAAAAGTTAGCTTGGCAATGCATGCAATAAGTATTACAATGAATACAAATTTAAAACGACAAGTATGCTGACTCAAAGTAGAATAGATAGCAAGACTTACAAAATCAAAAGTCTGGAAACAGGGAGTAAGGAAATTAGCTTAAATGCAGGGAGCTATATGTATAGGCAAGGGTATGTGGTATAACTTAATGTAAAATGCACATACAAAGTTATTTATAATGTAATAAAATTAGTAAATATGTGAGAGAAAATAACTATTTTGATATTATATGCTGTTTGGCTAATGGCGGCCACGGTGTTGCAGCGGTTAGCATTGCTGCCTCACTGCAAGAGGTTCTCCAGTTTGATCCTCAGCTAGGGTGCCTTCTGTGTGGAGTCTGCATGTCCTCCCTGTGGTCGGGTGGGTTTCCTCCTAGTGCTCCAGTTTCCTCCCACATCCCAAAGACATTTTAGGTTGATTGGACACTCTAAATTGGCCCTAGGCATGAGTGTGTGCCTTCTGTGGAAGGTTGTGTGCTGGGCTGGAAACTCGACACTGTAAAACTCCACTGCCAATCATGAGTGGACAAGGTGATTTGCTGTGGCGACCCCTAACTGGGAAAAGCTGAAAGAAGAAGATGTGTTTGGCTAAAGTCACATTTATTAACCGGCTTCAGAATGGGAGATTCTCAGTGCTAGATTTCATGACATCAGCGCAGGTCTGTGGAATGCTCTGAGTTTGGAGGAAGGAATCCATCAAGCAATGTAATACTAAAAGTAAATTACCTGTGGAAATATCATATAGGTGAGTGGTTTGCCAACTATGAAAGGAAAATCCTTAAGATTAGTTGCTGTAACTACAATGACTGAAAGGCATGAGCATAGTATTCAAAAACTAACAGTTAAAATGGAAATAACAGTCCAGTTTGAACATATCCTACTTATGAAAAACAATACAGATATATTCTGCAGATGCTGAAATGAGTGTTGAACTTCTGCTGCTATGGTGGATGTGTTAACTAAAGTCTGCATATAGTGTTATACATTTTAATATACATAGTAAACTAGTAAGTTCATACATGTATATCTCAGTTTTGAGGACCTATGATAGTTGCAATGTTGCAATGCTGCAGAATCCACCAGGTAGACAAGGACATAAAAAAAACCTCAGAGATGTGGAACAGCATGTAGCATCTTCAACAAAGCAATAAGCAGGTATTTAAAATGTTTTGGGGATTGAGCTATGTGTGACAAACACACACATGCAACAGTCACCCCAAGGAGTGAGGGAGACTGAATAGTAGAAGTTGGGTGACACACATGGAAGAAGGGAAAGGAATGCCAGAGGGAGGAGGGTCTGTGGGTAGAAATAGGCCCCATTTTTGAGAGAAGATGGATTTGTGAGTTGTTAGTAAGTGGTAGATGACAACTGGGATGGGAAAGAAACACAAAACATAGAGGACACCACATAACATGAGGATGGTCTAGTACAATTCAAAGGGAAATGATACAGCACACATACAAAAAGCATCCATACAGGACATGAAGGAGCATGAAATGGCAACAACAGTCACTAACAAGATAGGTGGTGCAACCTACACATGGACCATCATGTTCAAAAAGGCAAACTAATGTACCAATGTATGCAGCATTATTGCTGACATATTGTCATCTGAGTATGAGCACCTTAGTGGCAGATCAGGAATGACTGTTGGCATGATATGTGGAATGATAACATTCAAAAAAGGATACCACAGCATAGACAAACATGTGAAACTGTACACATTCCCTATGTTGGCAGCTATGGACATGTATATAAATGGCACAGGTTACAGCTAACAAAGATCCAGGCACATGTAGGATCATACGTCTAGAAGTCAGGATGGAGCCTTGAACCATAGAGATGGAAAGGCAGACATCTTGCCACAAAGCCATGCTGCAAGTATGACACTTGGTTACCTACACAACACTATGAAGATACAGCACACTGCAGTGTTCTATCAATGTAGCAGCAAAATGCCCCTGCCACAGTAGGGGGTCATCACCTCATAAATAGAAAAATGCAAGTAAAGGCTACTGGATGATGAAATACTACTTGCCATCTGTAGACATTAATCAGGCCTGCTGTATGTACACCCTGGGTATACACTATGATTCATGTTACTAGTATGGCATGCACACTTGTATCAGCTGCAGCAATGTGTAGCATACATACAGTGCTGTAGGCCTACTGTGGCTACAGTATGGTAGCTATACCACATTACTGTGATATGTCACTTTGCAGATCACAAATGCAGGACTGTCTATAGGCATTCCAAATGAGGTCACGTGTCCTTTGTCCACAGCATACACATGGGTGCTGCACACCTGCCTCATAGTAGTGCCAGGTTGGTGCAAACAAGTAAGAGCTAACCACTGAAACATAAAAGAAGACTAGGTATTACCATGACCTATGAACTGTATAAAATAGCATTTAATAAAATGGTTAAAAACAATGTGCTTAACCATAGAAACATAGCAAGCTGATACTTCAGGTTAGCTCTGCAATTTTCCTATATCAAGTCACAAATCATACATGAATCCACAAATGTCACTATATGGTATATTATATATTCAACCAATTATGCTAATGTAGGAATGTGACTGATGGTATATAGAACATCAATACATTATTGCTATTGTGGAGCATGCAAACAGGTCATAGGGAGCATATATAAGGTGAAATCTGCAAGTCAGAGCCACATGTCCATGTTTAATTGTTTTCCAAAACACATAAGATGGATAAAGTGCTGAATACAATCAGCTAAGGACTGGTATATCTTCTACATTATAAGGGGGCTGTGTGAAGGATGGAGGTCTAGGTATATGTATGGCAATTTTGTGAGCAAATCTTCTGCACAACAGAGTAGTTTTCAACAGAATTGAGTTTGTCATAAACTTGGTTCTATCACTACTTATAACAAAGCAAGTAATATATGTGCAGTCATGCAAACACACTACAACATGCATCATGGCTGCAAGAATCATACACTATATTTCTGCACATGTGTGGGAAGGAAAACAAAGAAACACATGCAGAAATAGTCACATCATACAATGATGAACAGACATGCTCAACTCACATAGAATCTGGTGGCCTTAAAAGGCTTGGATATTGATTTTTGAAACACATAAATATGTCATGTAGCAATGCATTACTGCATATCCAAAAACATGTTTTTACAGGTGCTTATAGCACATGAAATGTGACAGTGTAACTCATACATAACAACATAATTGCAGGACATGATGCCGCTAAACAGAATCCATAGATATGATATGTGCAGCTGTATTGAACAATTGTAAAAGTGCAACCTGCTAATGTTCAACACGAACATTCACTGATGTACTTATATGTAAAATACATGTACCTGTTACATGGAACTGTCTTAAATGCCAGCATAACTTTAATTGCAGTGTATGCAAACCACAAGGAAGCATAACCAACAGGTAAATCAAATACATAGGCAAACACACATACACAGGGGTGCAGGTCCATTATACAGAAATGATCAACCTGTCACTCATGCACATATTACTCTGAGTACCATAATAGCACCATGTCTTCCTGAACAACATGTGAGCCAGCATACAGATTCACTGTGGAAAAGGAGGAAAACACTTCCACATGAACTCACAGCATCACAAGTACATGTCACTGGTATGGATAAAAACCGAAAAGGGGGATATGTTTGCACAGAGTAGCCTACACAGTGTGAAGCACTGCAGACACAGGCCACTTCTTGACAACATTGCCACTGCACAGGTAATAATATACTGCCAATAAGACAGGTAATGTTAAAACATACATGGATCTATGGTAGACAGTTGCTGTTATTGTCAACAGTGACCCAAGTGGTCATCAGCACAGATCCAGCACAACGATGTAAGTAAATGGCAACATTGTACTGAAATATATATCAATGGAAACTGCTGCTGCTGCTGCCAGCCTGTGCACTTATTCTATGGTGTTGTACAGTGTACATGCTTGCATTATGGAACATCAGGAGAGATGCTACAACTTGTCCATATGTGTTCACTTGCAGATTAATATGGTTCAAAAATGTAAGTAACACCATAACGTCTTCTACACAAGACACAAGGTTTGCCTACCACATGCAATGAGAGATACATGCCATGTAGAGCAAATGATTACATTACAAAGGGTACCATAGGTGGGCATTCTGTGGTAGTGTAGCAATGGAATTACAGGAAAAGCATGCCTGTCATTTGGCAGAAGGTGCACAGATATGATCCATGACGCCTATGATGATAAACTATGTGGTTACAACATGAAGGCTACGTTACACATTGAAGGAGCCTAAAGACCTGAATTACTCCTCTGAGGTACTTTCCAGGTAGAGCCAACCTCTTGGTTGAGCTTCCTGAGCTCTGTGTTATCTCCTAGGATGAGTGTCAGATTTCAGGGACGATTTGGCCAAAATCTTACCCCATCTTGTCCTGCATCTGGTCCAAGAACACATCTTGAATAACCTCCCACATCTGTTCACGGAAGTTGTCACCTCTTAGTAGATACTGTATCAGTGTTCAGCCAGGACTACAATGCATGAAGGTCCTAGTTCATCCACTAGTGTTGGTCCCTCTGTCTCAGAGTCATTTCCTCTGGTGCCATCTCTGGAAAGCTCATATGTCATGGATGCTCTGTAATATGCTCTGTCAAAAAAGCACAAAATCTATGTCATGCACCATGCATTATACTTATTCCTATGCAATGCAGCACTATAGTGCAAGGGTACCATCTGTATACACAGCTAATGAATGATATTACAAGATACATATGAAGACTGATCCATACATTCAGATGGAGTCCTAGTATTTCCTATTCCTGTGAGTACAGCCCAATGGCAGCCCATGTCCCTACAACCGTACAGCGAGTCTAAAGTTTAAATGCATGTTTGAACTGTGTTGCTTCACATTAAATAAGAACTGACATGAAGCACAATCAATAATGTGCAGTGCACTAGTAAATACCTGTGAAAACACATAATCTCAGTGAGCCAGTGCTAGAATGAAACAGCAGTACTATGTGCAGGTAACAATAACACTATATTTTTATATAATAATAATGTTGTTGTGTCTTTCAGCTTTTCCCGGTTAGGGGTCACCACAGCGGAACTCTGGTCCGCTAATGATTAGTAGTTGATTTTTACGTGCCGAGTTACCAGCCCTGATGCACAACCTTCAACAAAGGTACGCCCATTCATGCATATCTCGACGCAGAAGATGCTCTAGCTGAGAATCGAACCGGACAGCATCTTACTGTGAGGCGACAACGCTACCGCAGCACCACCACCGCGGTTAATAATATAATAATAATAACATATAATATTATATAAGCAAGACTATGTCTGCTATTGCTATAGTCTGTGGAGGTGAATATGAACACACTAGCAGCATGCCCAAAGGGTGAGAAAACAGAAGAATGGAAATAATTACATCCTTCACAGACTTACACTTTATGGCAAGTACTTTACGAGCAGTCACCCATATATTAAGAACTAAAGAAGTTCTCGACCTGAGTGTACTACATGTCCCCCACCACATACTGGCCCAAAAACCTCTTAAGACAACATAGAAAAGTAAGTGAATCCATTAGAGATACAACAAATCCTCTACAAACTGTGCCACACAACTACTGCATGTACACCTCACCTGGCATAGTATAGAATTGAAAGTGTCAGGAATTTCTATGTCAGAACAGGTTTATAAAGTGCACCTCTGTATAGTACACTGCCTGAGTCACAGCAGTACATGCACACACACACACACACACACACACACACACACACACACACACACACACACACACACAAAGATGTTTTATAGATCAGGATGTGGTATCCCAACTCAGCGGAGGCAAAAGACTATTGATGATTTGAATTTAATGATGCCATCAAACAGGATCCAAGCTGTTACACTAAGGTGCAATCCATACTAACTTTGTAAGTTGTCCCTCTTACTAAATGCTATGTGAGCAGCTTTGAGAAGATTTTCCCAAAACAATACATGTACATATCAGCATTAAGAAAACTACTGTGACCTGTTACATGCTGTGTAACTCAGAGATGTTAGTGATGACACGGTTGACCTCACAATGTGTAAAAACACAGATAGTATTTACTTTATCCAGGAATGGTGAATGATGCAAGTGCATACATATTCCTAAGTATCTACATTGTGCTACTAGGGAGGAAAAGCAATAGGATGTGTAACTACCCAAAAAATGCATAAAGGCTGCTGTCATTGTGTACAAAGAATGACAATAGATGCAGTTCTCCTTACCTCAATCCCTCTGTTGCTCCTGTAGTCTGTGCATCCATTGCAAAATCATGTCTCGACAAGTGATTCCTTCTTCCTCAGCTCTTGGAAGACAACAGAAAGATGCCAGTTTCTAGATATAATCACATCAGCTGAATTAATCATTGTAAATATGTGTACCATATTTATTTATTTATTGCTTTGGTTTACCGGGAAACTCCAACTGGGTGATAAAATCCCTTTTCAGCAGAGGCCTGGAGAGAAAAGCTCCACAATAAATCACAGATACAGTTACATTTATATTACAGTGGTACTGTTTAAGACAAAAAACAGAATAGTAAAATTGCACTGACTCAAAAAAATAATAATCAAAAAGGCGACATAAAGAGACCAAACTGTTTAATTACATTGAAATAAAATTAGTAAGCGTTTTCATCACAACAGAGTTTTTCAAACTGACAAATCTTCAGTAAAACCAGTTTCTTAAATAAACAATGGAGAAGTCACATTACAGCATTTAAGCTTCTTGGGTAAACAACTGCCATCAATTAAAGAGACTCTGATTAACACCAAATAAAGTTCAGCTGTCCTAGCAGGCTTTTCCTGACATTTACTCAGTTGCCTGCCACAGCAAAAGCCATGGTTCAGAGAGCTTAGAAAGCATTAAAGGGATCTCATTGTTGAAAGGTATCAGTCAGGAGAAGGGTACAAAAAAATTCCCACAACAATGTAGATACCATGGAACACAGTCAAGACAGTCATGAAAAAGTAGAGAAAATATGGGACAACAGTGACATTGCAAAGAACTGGATGTCCCTCCAAAATTGATGAAAAGACAAGACGAAAACTGGTTAGGGAGGCTGCCTAGAGACCTACAGCAACACTGAAGCAGCTGCAGGAATTTCTGGTAAGTACTGGTTGTGTACTACATGTGACAACAATCTCCCGTATTCTCCATATGTCTAGACTATGGAGTAGGGTTGCAAGATGGAAGCCTTTTCATAAATAGAAAAATATCCAGGCCTGGCTAAAATTTGCAAAACAATACAACAAGTCTCCCAAAAGCATGTGGGAAAATGTGTTATGGTCTGATGAGACCAAGGTTGAACTTTCTGGCCACAATTCCAAAAGGTACGTTTGATGCAAAAACAACACTTCGCATCACCAAACGAATGCCATCCCTATGGTGAAGCATAGTGGTGGCAGTACCATGCTTTGGGGTTGCTTTTCTTCATCTGGAACTGGGGCTTTAGTCAAGGTGGAGGGAATTATGAACAGTTCCAAATACAAGTCACTTTTGGCCCAAAACCTTCAGGCATCTGCTAGAAAGATGAAGAAGACTTTCACCTTTCAACACGACAATGACCCCAAGCATACATCTAAATTAACAAAAGAATGGCTTCACCAGAAGAAAATTAAAATTTTGGAATGGCCCAGCCAGAGCCCAGACATTAATCCAATAGATAATCTGTGGAGTGGCCTGAAGAGGGCTGTGCACAAGAGATGCCCTCACAATCTGACAGATTTGGAGCGTTTTTGCAAAGAAGTGTGGGCAAATATTGCCAAGTCAAGATAAGACTGAACGCTGTAATTAAATCAAAAGGTGCTTCAACAAAGTATTAGTTTAAGGGTGTGCACATGTATGCAACCAGGTTATTGTATGTTTTTTTTTTTTTTTTTCACTAACAGATTTGTTTGTTTTTCAATTGAATTGTACAGGGTATAGGTCACATTAACGGTGGGAAATGTTTTGAAATTATTTATTGTGATCTCATTTTTTTATATCACCAAAACCTGGCATTTTAACAGGGGTGTGTACATTTTTTATATCCACTGTATCTAACTCTGTATAATCCATCCATAGCAGTCCAGGACATCTGCTGTCATAAACACACAGTCAAACTCAAGCTTACTAAGGGCAATCTTACCCTAATGCTAGCCCCTACAAATAAAATTGACATGCCATATCCACCACATAAAATCTGTAAGGGGAAGTGACACAGCCAGCCAAACTCCTACCTCAAATCAATGTAGTCTATATACCTACCCACCAAATATGGCCACAGTTCACCAATCAGCTCTTTAAAAATGATTACCTATAATTATTCATTGCCCACCATGCCACAATCTAATGCCACTATCTAAAATAACAAAACTCCAAAACAAAAACATACTCAAAACTTCAGTAAACTGTATATATCCTAATCCTGGCCTAACCCAAGTCCCTAGCTTCCAACACTCGCTGACCCTCCCTGTTAACTACATTAACTCCACCAACCAACCCAAATCTTCAAAAAATACGACAAGTAAAATCTTAGATACCAACATGCAGAGTATATCATCTAACAAAATCTTTGAACTCCATGGCTGGACTATGCACCATGATCCCACCATTCTGATCCCCAACAAATCCTGACTTAAATTGCATATAAATGGTAAGGTAGCATTTCTATGAACCTACAATATAATTAGATGACACTGTAAGACTAAGAAAGGTGTGGGCATTGCTATGTCCTACAAAAGTCCTTTGGCCATTCTAGGATGATCCAGTACTCAGATGATTCCACCCTAGTATGTTCTGCCGCAAATATCAATCAGCTTCAAAAAGTAATGCAATAATCATATGCTTGCATAGAGCAACGGTTCTAAAACCTCAGGATCATGCTACATCAAACAGAGCCCTGAATGTTGCTGTTTTTTACTGAAAACATTTGCCAGTGCTGTACAAAATGTCAATATATTCTCATTCCAAAGCATTAGAATTGAAAATGTCAACACAACCATAATCCAGGGGTCATTATTGATAATCACCTAAAATTTGACTGTCATGTCATATAATATAACCAAAATCAAACATCACCTATCTGAATCCATCTGCAAAGTTATTTCCACATTCTGCATCCATACAAAGCTAGCTGCCCCTATCTTCACTACACTTCCAGTACAACTGATGAGCAAGTTAACACAATGTTATAGCCAAATGGCTAAATATGCTGTATCCCTCCCTTCTAGATCCCACCACTGTGTTTTCCAAAGCAAACTAAACTGTCTTGAATCCCAAAACCTGCCAATGCCATACTCTGTCTTTTCTTTACCGGGAAAATACTACTGGGCCCAAGTCCCATTTGCGGTGGAGGCCAAGGGAGAAAATGATATACATAAAATACATATTTGCAATGAATTGCAATAAAATGTAAGCATTTTAAGCATTACTTTGCAGGTAGTATTCAGACAAGTAGTAAAAACGTTTATTGTATAGTTTAGAAGTTATATAATTTTACATAAGTCAAATACATGCTTGCATGTAATAGCTGGAAATGCAAGGGCAATGATAATGCACATAGATTCAGTATATGTATTTATGGATTGACATCAGTGAGGTAGGATATCACTAGAGTAGGAACAGAAAAGAAGAGCAGGAGGAGGGGTCTAAGCAGAAATAATCAAGAAAAACATAAGTCGAACAAGTTCTAATAGTGGAGCGGATGAGATAACGGTAGACAGGTAAGTTGATGAGGTGGCTAAGGAGGGGATATTAGTAGGAGAGGATTACAGATACAGATTAGATGGAGGAGCAGTAGTGGGAATGGAAGGTAAAGATTCATGGATAAGAAAGTTGAAAGAATTAGGGTAATTGATAGAGAGAATGGCAGTGGAAAAAAAACAGAAAGAAGGGTGGGTTTAGTCAGGATGGGGGCATGAGGATAGCCATGAAGATGTTATGTGTTGTTTTAGGTTCTATTTGAAATAAGCAGTAATGTTGTTTTATTTTATGGTGAGTGGAATAAAGTTTCAGTGATTCACAAGATAGTTTGAGTAAAGTAAGCAATTTGCACTGTTATGAGGCATGGTCCTGGTCAGAAGATATGCGTTCTGTGAGTGGAGATTCCTAGCAGGGAAGTAGTGCTTGAGGAAGTTTTGTAGTGATGGGCAGGTGTTGGGTTTGTGTATTATTTTGTGGGCACTAAGCAGCTGGGAGTAGGTAAGGTGATTAGGTAATCTGAGCCAGTGTGGATGTTTCATTGCTAGGCAGTGGTGTGACTGGTTTGGTAAGCTGGATGCAAACCTAGCTATTTTATTACAGCAAACATCTACTTTATTTTTTAAGGTGGAGTGAAGTTAATCTGAATGGATGCTGCACAGAGAAGTAAAGGGAGAATATAAGATATTGCTAAAAATATTGCCAGAACAGTTAGTGAGAAATGTTTTATTTCTGTGGAGGAAGTCCAACTTTGGTGAGTTTTCCTGATGGATTCAGTGACTTGTTGATCATATTTTAAGTTACTGACACCAAGATTTGAGAGACATACATACAAATATTTTAGGCATGGAAATAACACCCTTCTTGTCTGCCAATCTACAAAAACAGTTATAATCATATTAAGTGTCCAAATTGTCCTTAAGCATATCTAAACTAGTGATTAGTTTAATGCAATTTGTTAGTCTATTCCATACATCAGCTACTCTCGCAAAGGAATAATTATCGCATCTCTCATTTCCAAATAATCTTCTGCATAGATTGCCTGATTGTTCTGTCTTACTTTTTGATAACCCCAAACTTTCTGAGAGGTAGTCATCTCTAAATGCCCTATATACCTGAATATGGCCTCTTCTAAAAATATCTATATGAGACACTGTGCACATTCAAACATTTGAGTCTTTTGTAATAACTTAAATTTTCACATTCATGGTATATTTCCACTGTACTCTTTCCAATTTACATATGCTTGTTTTCTTATAGGGTATCCATATTATTATTCCATACTATAAATTGGGTCTAATGTATCTTACAAACAATGAATTCGTCAACTCTAATTTCCTAGACTTTATAAATCTTATTATATATCCTATAGTAATAAAACTCAAATTGGTTGATATGCTTAGAAAAACTCAAAGCTGGATCTACCGATATACTCAGGTCCTTAAATGAGTCTACAGTTTCAATCACTGTGTGCTATATTAAATATTCACATTTCAATTTATGTTTAGTTTTTGATGTATTTATCAACATATTATTCTTCTGTGCCCTAATAGTCAATTTTGTCAAGTTTTTTTGCAGACATGCCGTATCTGTAACACATGTAATCACTTTACTCATTTTCAATTTGTCTGTATACAGACTATAGAACAACTCACATGAAAAAGATAGAGCTGGAAGATATAACTTAAACAAGTATGGGACTAGGACAGAGCCCTGTGAGACACCCTGTCTGTAACCTAGAATTTTACCTGTCCAATTGCTGTATACTTCCCACGTCTTATTTCTAAGCCATGCACTTATACATTTATCAAGATTATATCAATACCTAGCTGTTCTACTTAATTGGTCACTGTTTTGTGTATGATCCTATCAAATGACAAAGTTAAGTCTATATAAATTACATCACAGCACAAGTTTTCATTTATAGCTATTGTTATATCGGTGACGGCTGGGGAGAGATGGGCAAAGGCTACCAGCCTAGTCTCATATAATTTGATATATAATTCTACCAAATGTATACATAAATGTAAAATACAGGCTTGTGTTTTTAAATGCAAGAAAATACTGTAAAATGTGAACTTCAAGATTGTTGCAACATTGCCATCTGCTGTAAGGAAAACCAAGCCAAGTATTTCAAATGTGTCTTTTTAAGTTGAAAAGATCTTATGAATCTCTTTAATGTTTTACAAGTCAGCTCCAGTGCGGCTGGATGAAGGTTTCATGCCCATTGTTTTAAGGCTAAAGTTTATGACCAGAATTTAGATGTGGAAGGTGCTTTATTGCTCTAGTTTCTGTTAGAATATACATGAGAAAAGCCTTGTATTGTTGTAAGTTTCTGTGCAGGTGTTAGATTGCTAAATAATGCAGTTTGTTTGCCTGGGAAAACCTAAGTGTTAAAAATTATGTAATTTGTGGAGGGACCCAGCAAACATGTTTGTTAGTAATGTTTAAACACTATTTCTCACAAGAGACTGTAAGCATTTTGACTTTGGACATCCGACTTATCAGCACTCTGCCTTATGCTCACATGTAAGTTTTAGCACTGTGATTTCTTGTAGGAATAGTTAAAGCTAGTAAAGATTAATTAGGTATTTTTCTTTGAAATCAGACCTGCCCTACTGTATTATTTTAAGTTTCTGTGTGATCTGTGAACTCTTAGATATATCTGTGGTATAGTAGTTTTGTCTTGTGTTTTAATTATTTATTATTAAATATTTTAAAACCTTCTACCTGTGGCTGCTTTATGTAGAGATAAGCTCTAGAGCACATTGCATATTTATAGAGGTTATTGTAATAGGCCACTCTAAAGTAAGCCTTGACTGTTGGTCATACTACTATTGGATAATAATATTGCACAGTAATAACTGGACACCCTTTTAAGGGTCTTTGAGTAGCTGATATTTATTAGCTGGTGGTGGCAGTAATTACTACCGTATAGCCTGGGTAAAGGGGCACAGCTGAAAAACCTGTGCCAGCCTGTTTCTCAGGAGGGTCTGTGTGGTTGTATAACCTCTTCTCAAAGTGTGTGTGGTGTGTCAGCTACCTGGGCAGGGACACGCAGCACTGGTTGAACAGAGAGGGTACTGGAGGTTAGCTTGCCAGCTAGGCTGAGATCTGGACCCTATAGCTGTGCCAGTGGGGAGTCTTATTGGGGACCTGGAGAGCAAGAGAGCAACCAGCCCCAAACTGACTGTGATCTCTGTGTGCACTTAAGGGAAATTGTACTTTACTGTGTGTATTAGTTATCCTTTCCTCTTCTAGGAGATGACCTCCCTGGTGTTAGTGGTGAGGATTGAGGCTCCTTGATTGCTGGGCCAGGGCACGGTCATCACAATATAGTTATAGAACATAATGTTACTGGTAGATATAGATCTATTTTCAATATATGCATGCTGATATATATTTTCAAGTCCCATCCTTTTCAGTTCTGACAATAATTTATCCAAAATACTCTTCTCCATCATTTTTCCACAGCAAGAAAGTAAATGTATAGGTCTGTATGATTTTGTGTTTTTAATAATCCCCATTTCCTTAAAGATAGGTTTACTAATTAATTCTGGTACCCCTGGTTATCAGAATTGTTGGTATCTCCAATGTTGTTAAATCCAGTTTGAACCCTCCACTTAGACCAATTGTGACAGACAGTGGTTCAAAGACTCATCCACTGGCTATATTTATCAATAATAAACTCAAAACCTTTATGGCTATCCAAACTATATATTGTTGGGATTTCCTTAGTAGAATATCTAACATCTTTTATAGTGAGGTTCTTATTCTGGTTACTGTTGATCTAGTTGAGTTGTTTTCTTCCATATCCCATGATTTAAAGGTGATATAGTTAGATGAAGCAATGCTAATTTGTAAATTTTTAACTAACATGGATGTACATAAGAATTTATTGAAAATTTTCTCAATAACAATTACTTGTTTTATAAGGGGCACATTTTTGGCAAGTCCAGGTGTTAACTATGGGGTTGGCTTGTACCCACATCTATACAAATATGGCTTTAGCCTGGAGGAAGAATTTTATCTTTAACTGTAGTTTGTTCCAGTACTGTATGTTATACATGATATTCCTGGATATTTGTATATTCTGGACAGGAACTCAGGAACAGTTACTGGAATTTTTTAAATACTTACAATTGTCAGGAGAGTTCCAAAAGTTTACGTATACCTCTTCTTTGGATTTTATTATATATTTAGATGTTAATTTAGTGAAAGGCAAGGTTAATAAATTATTTTAATCTAGTATATTTTATAAGGATACATTCTGAAACTCCTACATACATTTTCTTAGCCAGCATCCATTTCATCAAAAGAAAAGTATTATCAAAGAGCAGCTGTTTAGGGCTGCCCATATGACCTCACACTATCAGGAATTCCTGGATAAATGTGAATTTATTGTAGTGTTGTTCAAGGAGAGACGTTACCCTACCAACTTACAAATGCAGGTTAAAACTGAACTGGTTTCCGAATGGGGCAATAGATACAAACCATTATTAGGTAATGAGGATGGTACCAAATCAGGAGATACTTATTTTTTTTAAATAAATGTTTTTATTTTGAGGTATAATAGTCATATGGACTCCATTAAGAAGATTATTAACAAACATTAGACATACATTGTTTTGTTTTCTGAAAATAAATTAAAATTTCCTGAAAAATGAGGTTTGGGAGCAAGCCCATTAGTCCAGAGACATCTTCAGTATTCAGGGGTTAAGAGAAATTGAAAAGGGGTAGGCCTGGGGTGGTTAGTGATGCTAAAGTAAGAAGCAAGGGTAGGTTTGGGTACAGTTTTGGAGGCAGAGGTTTAATCTGGTATTGGGGAAGTTTGGAGGAATTGAAGTAGGTGTAGGGTGAGGCTTAGAGTTTTTTATGTGAGTGTAACTGGGAAGGGAATCAGTTTTAGATGTGATTTTGCTAAAGTAAGTTTTATGTCTGAGATGAACAGTAGATATTCCAGAGATCAGGTAGGCCTCAGGTTAATGGTTAGGGATGATGGTCATTGGTGAGTTGTTTTTTTTTTCTTTTCTTGCTGGGGAGTATCTGTGTGATATTATGGTTTTACTGGTCTACAGGTACTAGAAAGAGGTTCTTAGAATGAGGGTTTTCAGTTCCTTGTAGTTAACTAGTCACTGGTCAGTTTAGGTTAAGGTAGGTATTGTCCTCACTCATGTTGTTGTACATTCAGGTTTGGTGTTTGTTGGAGATGTTGCTTTTGCACTGCACTGGGTGCTCTTCCTGGATCCAACGGTCATGCGGACTTTTCATGGTCAGTTCACTGCTGTCAGCCGGTGTCCCAGAGTGGTTTGGTATACCAGGTAGTTTGAGTCATCTGCTCAGTTCATGGGAGTGGGGACAGAGTACAGGCCCTTCCTTTCCTTTTGGGGGGTACCACCTTGGTTTGTGGTGTGTTCCTGTGTTGTCGTTTTCTTTCTTAGATAGGGATGCATTTATCAGTTGCATTTGTCTGGGTTTTGATAATTGCAGTTAAACACTCCTTGCACTAATATTTCTACTGCTAAGGAAACTGAAACTATTGCTCTCAGTTATTGCATTTAGCATGTTGGTAGATAATAGTGCGTTCACAGGCTGAGAAATGCCTGCGAGTAACGGCAATGAGTCACGCATGCACAAAGTGTTGTTAATGGTCATAGGGGACTTTGTTCTGCTTTTTCTGTTCTAGGTAGCCTATTTCGGTTCCAGCAATGTATATTTCCCATCCTCTGTCATTGTTGTTTTCTTTCTTAGGAAGGGCATACAGGGCAACAGTCAGATAGTGACGGAAGGAGGCATTAGAGTCAGTGTTGGTGTGGGCTGTGTCATAACAGCTCATTTGTAGATAGTGGTGTGTTTGCAGGCTGGGAAATGCCTGTGAGTAAAGGCTGTTGGCTGCACATAGCATGGTTAATGGTCATAGTGGACACTGTACTTTAGGTATCAGGTTCTATTCCAGCAACATGTTTTTTTTTATTTTTTATTTCCTTCCTCTGTCATTGCCATTCTCAATGGCTGGTTGGTATAATGGTTAAGGTGTTTACCTTACATGCATAAGTTGTAGGGTTGGATTCTCACATGGGGTAATTAGCTAGGCTTTATACCCCAGAAGGGCAGTTAGCCTAGTATGAAACTGTCTCTTGAATGCCATATATTTAAGTTGATACATATGCTTAGGAAGGGCATGCATGCATGTGAGTATCACAGTCAATGAGTTTTAGTGGACTTGAGGCCAATCATTTATTAGGCTGTGGGGTTTGAGTTTGAAAGAGATTAATTAATATATATACCGGCACACTCATTTCAGATTCTAATGTGTTTTTTTTTTTTGTCTCTCTACAAATGACTGAGATGCAGAAGTTGCATCAGAAATGGGAGGCCATCATTGCACATATAGATGAGCTGTTCTGGGATTTGCTGAGTGGTGGCCCGAGGGAAGTGGGCATGGCAGTCGAGGGATGACATCATAGTGGAGGCTGCACCCACTGGAGTGGTGCAGGATTCAGCAGCAGGTAATGATATGGGGTTTGCAGGTCATGTAGACATGTCAGACTTAGGGCGGTTTTGGAGCAGTTCGGGAATAGAGGGGATGGGTCTCGGCAGGCATTTTGCTGTGTGGCTGGCAGCACTGGGAGCCCTCAAAGACTTGGGGAAGGGGAGCAGGTGCAGGGTGAGGCATATACGGGAGTGGGTAGTGTAGGCTTGTCTACAGGGAGTTTTGTGTCATCAGTGGTTGGGATGGGTTCACAAGAGGTGGGTACAGATTTTGTGATTCGGCTGGGGAATTGGTTAGCAAAACAGACACTAAAGCAAGGGAGTGGGGTGGTCTTTTTGACCCCTCACATACTGGTTTTGGTTAAGTTGAAGATCTGGAAAGGGGAGGGAGTACATTGATGTCTTTGAGTTAATTGATGTGGAGGGGGTTCAGAATTTGCTGGAGGCAAAAAATGCAAATAGCGAAGAACTTTTGGCATCTGTTGTGGCATTAGGGCAAAGGAGAATAGGTAGGTTGCAGCCAAGAACATGGGAGAATTGGGTGTTAGGATTTGTATACTACATGGCGGTTCGGTTGGAGAAGGATACTGCCTTAACACTCCCTCTCCTGGCATATTTTCTTACAATCCAAGAGGCTCAGCAACTATGGGCAAGCAATGCTTGGTTATGGTATGATCAGAGGTTTTGTAACCGAAAAGCGGTTGAACAGTCATTACACTGGGAAGTTAAGCACCCTGACATATGGCTAGACACCATGATGGATAGCTTTGGTCCTGTTAGCTGAGGAGGTAAGTAGGGAGGGGAATGGGTGAGAGTTTGTTGGGCCTTTAATGCTGGGCAGTTTTTGTGGGTAGCATGCATGTTCCTGCAACTCCTTGTTGTTTAAAATGTGCAGGAGCACATCCAGGGGTGCAGTGTGTTCAGCGGGAAGGTACTGCAGTCACATCATCTTCACTTTCAGCTGATTTGAGTTGTATGCCTGCTTCATTTTAGGGATTTTAAAGCTTGTGAAGTAGAGAGAATTTTCATTGGCAGAGAGGGGGCTTGTCCTTTTGAGGGGCGAAGGGAAGACTGGGGGATACATTCTCCCATTAAGATGCAGGTATTGCAACATATGCTCCAGAAATTTCCTGATTTGTTGCTTAAGGAGGAATTAATTGATGGATTTCCTATGGGTTTTGTATTAAGTAGAGGGTGATGGGGATGGAATAGTCTGTAAGAATTTGTGATCAGTTCAGGGAAGAAAAGATACCTTAGAGGGTTTGATGGAGAAGGAACAGATAGCAGAAAAGTTATTGGACCCTTTTGACAACCCTCCCTTTGACAATTTTAAGGTCTGACCATTGGGTCTGGTTCCAAAGAAGTTGGCCAGGGAATTTTGTTTGCTTCTCCATTTGTCTTATCCTGTAGGGAGCTCTGTTAATGATTTTTTTTATGGTGGAGGACACCATGGTTACTTATGCATCTTTGGATGATGCCATGAAGATGATTCATGGATTTAAGGATCTGAGGTTAGTGAAGGGGGACACTGAATCTCCGTTTCGACTTTTGCTGGTACGAGAGAAAGAGTCGCCATTGTTAGGCATGGTGGTTGGGAGCAAATTTTATTTTGACAAGACTATGCCAATGGGGTGCTCAGTAGCTTGCACTACCTTTGAAAGGTTTAGCACTGTGCTTCACTGGATTTGGCAGCAGTGGGTGTGTACTCAGAGAGCAGTGCATTATGTGGATGATTTCTTGATAGTAGGTGAGAAGATTGTGGGTGCACACAAAGTTATGCATGAGTTTTTGGGCATGTGTGAGGAGCTGGGGTTTCTTTTGGCTAAGCAGAAGATGGAAGGCCCAGCTAAGGCATTGGATGTTTTGGGTCTGCTAGTGGATGTGGGTTGTTTTGCTTAGTTGTGAACAAGATAGTACATTTGAAAGAAAAGATTGGATGGGTGGTGTATAAAGAAAAGGGGGGGATTAGGGACATTATGCAGCTCTTAGAACTTCTGAATTTTGCATGCCGAGCAGTATATCCAGGGCATACTTTCTGTAAGTTGTTGGACTTTCTGTATAAAGGGTGGAAAGTAAACATCACTGGGTAAGAGTTGGTAAGTTGATGTGGGTAGATTTAGCACTATGGGTGTCCTTCTTGCAGAAATGTAATGGTATGGGTGTCCTTCTTGCAGAAATGTAATGGTGTTTCTTTTTGGCAGGCAGATTGGATTGATCATAGGGAATTGAAATTGTTTAGGAATGCAGCGGGAGGTGTTGGAATGGGTGCATTTTTTGGTGGGGAGTGGCTTGCAGCTTGTTGGCCACCAGGTTTGGAGGAGGAGTGGAAGAAGGATGTTGCCGTTTTGGAGTTAATGCCAATTTGGGCAGCAACTTTGGTTTGTCAGGAGCGGTTGAGGGGAAAGAAATTTATTTTTTATTTGTACAATATTGCAGTGGTGCGAGTTTTGCAGGTGAAGACTAGGAAAACTGAATTGCTGTTGTTAGTATTATGTAAGTTGGTTTTACATAGTTTGTTAATTAGTTTTCTTTTACAGGTGTGTATGAGGCAGGGGCTAGGAATGGATTGCTGAAAGTTTGTCTTCTTTTCAGTTTTCCAGGTTTTGGCAGTTGGTCCAGGGGCAGCGGAACAGCCAAGGACATTGCCAGACAAGGTATGGCATCTTGGGCCAAGCTAGTAAGGTGGTTGGTGCAGCAGTGTTTGGCAGCATCTACCAGAAAGGTATACAGTAACACATTATATGATTTTGATACATTTATTTTACAGTTGTCTGAGGAGGAAGGAGTTTGGTCAGAAAAACTATTGTTAAGATATTTGGCTGGGACTTGGGTGCAAGGTAAGGCAATGCAGTTAGTCAAAGTGGACTTAGCAGCAATCAGTATATTTGCATGGGTGGCTGGGTTGCAGGACTTTGCTAAGTCTTGGACAGTTGGTTGTATGTTGAGAGGTTGGAATAGAGTGGCTGGTGTGAATATGGATATGCGATGGCCTTTGACAAGACAGGTTTTGAAAGTTTTATTGAAGGGTTTGGCTTTGGTGGTTGGTGATTCAGTGGATTATACCTTGTTAGTGGTGTTGCACTTATGAATGTGTTTTGGAGCATTTAGGGTGTCAGAACTATGAGGGTTGTTAGTTTGGGGGATGTCATCTTTTTTCTGGCATGGCGCATATTTGGTCAGGTAGATCTAAAATTGATCAATTAGGGAGGGGCATGCAGATAGTTCTTAGGAAAGATATGAATGATTGGATGTGTCCAGTGAGTTGGGCTGGGAGATTATTGCAAACCCATGTGGGGAGCCCTCAGGATTTGGTTTTTCAGTTGAGAGGAGGTAAGTGATAATGAGTAATCAGTTTGTATATGTGAAAAGAAGGGCTTTCTACTGTATGGGCTTTCCGGGAGAGACATCTTGCATCCATTCTTTTCACATTGGTAGAGCTTCAGATTTAGCGAGGGAAGGCAGATCAGTGGAGATCATTAACAGAGTGGATCAGTGGTCTTCAGATGCTTTTTATCTTGTACTAGATAATGCAATAAATTGGGTGTTTTAATAATTTATTTCTTTTTTTAGGTAAGTAGATTCTTATCCTAGGTCATTCGTATATTCATTAGGTGGTGAAGAGGGATGCTGTTAGAATGACTGGTGATCAATTGGCTTTGCATCAGTTGGGTAGACAGTATTGTGGCATGATGTTAGAGGTGTTAGGTAGACTCAGCTCATGGAGGAGTTTACATCTATACAGTCATGGATTGGGCTTCCTCGAGTACTGGTGGTACATTTGGCAGTTAATGACTTGGGAATAATTCCTAAGAAGCAGTTGGTGTCTAGAATGAGAAAGGATTTGGTTATGATGCAGAGGTTATACCCAGGTATGTGCATTGTGTGGTCTGAGATAGTACCACGTCTATGTCAAAGGAATGCTGCTAGTTTTATGGCATTAGAGCAGGCTCAGCAGTTTATTAATTGTAGGTTGTAAAGGCAGCTCATTGATTTGGGTATGCAGATGATCAAACATAGGGATTTTGATGACAGGTACCCGGCTTGGTTTAGAGATGAAAGAGTACACCTGAATGAGTTTGGTTTTTAATGTACATTTACGTTTATTTTTTGGAAGGATTAGTGAAAGTTCTCCGGTAAGAGGAGTAACAGCCTGGGATAGGCTGGTGGGTGAAGAAGAGGGGCAGGTTTGCCCCTCTTCTATTCCCCCTCTTGGTGTTGGCTATTGATGAAAGGAGTTTGGGGAATGGAAGTGAGAGGTAGGGAGCTACTTTGATTGTAAGAATAAGTGAGTGGTGGTGAGGACGCTGCTTATTCTGGCAGGGTGAGTGGGAATAAGCTGCCATGATGTATGGTTGCAAGGATGTTCATGTTGTGGTTATAAGGATGTTCTTGTTGTGATTAAAAATTGAAATGATGCAATAAAGTTATGTTATTTGAATTTAATAAAGGTCATCAAATGTCATGTGGCGTGAAGTGTTTTATTGATGGGGATTACGACAAAATATAATTTATTTTTAAAAGGAAGAAGAATATCAAGGGGTTGTTAGAGTTAATGATAGTTCCCTGCACAAAACTAATACTGGGACTTTCAAATGTCATATGTGTTCACAATGTGTGCATGCTATGAACACAGAAAAGGTATTTTTTAAGGCATGCAAGCTAGAAATTAAATCTAATAGATATGTCAGTTGTTCTTCTGAGGGGTCTCATTTACATTGCCTATTCTATAAAATGTAACACCTTCTATATTGGGAAAATTAAGCAGACTCTTAGAAAGAGTGTATATGAACATGTGTATGGTATTTTCCTATAGGACTGACACTGATACTTTATTTAAAAACACTTCCACCTGTAATCAAAATGTTTCTAAATTCTTTGTACTACAACAGGTGGACTGAAATGCCCATGGTGGGCTGTGAGGGACCTTATTGAATATCGTGAATTACATTGGCAACTTAAATTGAATAATGGGCATTCCCCGGACTCAGTGAATATATCTGCATTGGCAGTGTTTTAAAGCTGAAAGCTGCTAAATTATAAAGTATAAGTTATAAATTATGAATTAACAAACCGTTTATAAAAATTTTACATTTTTACAAATGTATATTTTTACAAATTTATATTTTCATATATTTTATACATTAAATGTTTTGAGTGTATATTCTGCATTGTCACTATGGCATTTTTGATATGGTAGATGTTACTTTAATTTAATTTGGCTTAATTAAGTAATTAATTAATTAATTAATTAATTAATGTTATTAGGTAGCCCAAGTCATGGGGTATTTGCAATGTATTTAATGGGCTTGATTTTATGTAGATGTTGTGCTGATGAAGTGTTTGAATATTGGAATAAAGCGCTTAATTGATTACCTGATTCATTAAATTACTAGTTTTATATATTCCTGGTTCTTGGTGTTTGTAGCCTGTCATATTTTCTGTTTTTGGCTTTTATATATTCTGCATATGCAGCATAGCAATTGCCTCTTTAAGATTAATGAATGGTGTTGCCCTTTTAAGAATGTTAATTAATTGATTAATTAATGTTATTAGGTAGCCCAAGTCATGGGGTATTTGCAATGTATTTAATGGGCTTGATTTTATGTAGATGTTGTGCTGATGAAGTGTTTGAATATTGGAATAAAGCACTTAATTGATTACCTGATTCATTAAATTACTAGTTTTATATATTCCTGGTTCTTGGTGTTTGTAGCCTGTCATATTTTCTGTTTTTGGCTTTTATATATTCTGCATATGCAGCATAGCAATTGCCTCTTTAAGATTAATGAATGGTGTTGCCCTTTTAAGAATGTACATATCCCATAATGCACTGAGTTTTCTAAGCTGTAATTTGTTGATGCAAAATGCATGAAATATTTATATAATTTCTTGAGCTGCTATGTTGTTAATAATAAATGCTAGCTGCTTTATTATACAGATGGTGTATCCTGTCATTTTTAATATGGCTAATGAATATCAACTTGTAGCTATTGGTGCACACTCTGACCAAGTGTAAAGATGAAATGAATGAGTGACTGGACACGTTTTGGTTGTCTTAAACTATGCTCTGCAACACATTTCTTTTTTAATATATCAATAAGGATTTCACAGCAGGGAGACCTGAGATATTTTTATTTGAAGACGTTTTGTACAGTTAAAACTTGACTTTGTGGAATGCAACAGATCTATTTGTTTTTAAAACAGAGTGATGAGCCAAAAGGAAGGGCCACAACATTGCAAGGCATCAAGTTCGGTTGTACATTTTACTAGATTGTAGCATAAAAACACTGAAATGTTTTCACTGAAACTGCCTTCAGCTAACATTAGATTCCCATATGGGGGCACACCCCATCTCCCAAGCCCCCCCACCCGAAGTTATATATACCAACTCCAGTGTCACAGAACAGCAGAGAAAAGGCAGACTCCACAATTGCCAAATACAGTTTAGACAGACTTACGTTTTACGTTCTCTAATACTACCTATGATTTCACCCATAGTAAATCAGGTCCTCACAATCTATCTACAGTCAAAAGATGCAGTGGAGATAATAGTAGAGACCATCAAAAGTATACTGAGAATATCAGATTCTCATGATGGGCGTGGGTAATGATAAGCTTCTAAAAGCAGGCTTTATGACCATCCATTGACACTCCTGGCACTTTGTACAAAACTCTTCTATCTCTCACATCATCTGTAGCTAAAGAAACTTGGTCAAAATTCAAGTTTTAGTTTAGTCGTATTGCTTCTTCTCTTTCATTGGTCACATAGTGCAGGAAATCATTGTGGAGCTCAAAATAAGGGGATGATGGAGAAAACAATGTGGTAGATTCTGGCCTGACCACCCTTGATATATACTCGCTGGTTTAGCTTGGATTACTTCTCATTTTGTTCTCTTTTTTCTTCAGGGGTCCTTCTCTCCCTGGACATTCAAATAGCATCCTTCCTGGGGGTACACAGCATTCGTTGGTCTCTTCTTTTCCTTTAATATCATGCATTGTGCCTGTTTCTGGCACATTCCTGACTCCAGTTCCTTTTTATTTTCCTTCTTTTGTACCTACAGATGTTATGGTGTCCTGCCCCCCTCCCCCAATATACTTACCCATAATTGTACCTTGGGGGCTAGACAACATTATTCCTGAACCATACCTCCATTCTGGTATGCCAATAGAGAGAATGGAGGTTTTTCCCAAGGGGGCAGTACATGGCACAGTAACAACATGGTAGTTTTGTCACATTGATTTGCTTCTATGTCACTTTTTTCTTCACAGCATTTTTACCATTTGCATCCTGCTTATGCTCATTGGCATTATCCATACAGAATTATGCAATGTGCCCCCTCCTCCAGCATTTAGAGCACAAAGTATTCATCACTGTCCTCTTTGGTTTAGACCCAGGTTTATGTTACATTATGCAACTAACTCACTTTTATACAGATTTTAATAGCATGTTACTTTTTCAATAAGCATAGTAACACAATGTCTCATGAGACTGCCTGACATACCCAGTTCTTAATAACATTATGTAATGCTCCCTTAAATCTGTTTATTACTAGCATCTCAGCTATAGTCTGTATACTATTGTTACCTTCTTGATTTAGGCATAAGGTGACAATATGTTTTAAAACTGACAACTGTGTCCTTACCATTTTGTTTTTACCATAAGCCTTTTTTATGGGACTTGAGTGTTTAAGTTTTGTCTGGGACCCTTCCCTGTCTGAGCAAGCAATGCTTTACCTTTTTTAGTCCTTCCAGTCAGTGCCTTCCATAA
This sequence comes from Protopterus annectens, assembly GCF_019279795.1. Lineage (NCBI taxonomy): Eukaryota > Metazoa > Chordata > Ceratodontiformes > Protopteridae > Protopterus > Protopterus annectens. The sequence goes on along the minus strand of NC_056725.1, from coordinate 244,687,507 downwards.
CTATAATTCATAGAGGGACTTTGTGATGAATTGTGCAGCTAATACTCGAGTCCAGTCAAGCTGACCCAAGCCATCCTGACTGGTGATTCGCTCAATCACCACTGTATAGGTTTCCAGGCCTTCCTCATGAAATAGTAGCTTCAAAGAGCCTGCAGCTCAAGGTGTATCCATGGACTTGGCTACAACTACTACCATGCGGTCAGCAGTTGCTACGTGCCGAAGAAGCTTATCCACCTTAGCCATTTTGACAGTCATTGGGTCAGCAGACCTCATTCGGGATTCTGTAGTAGCAATGTGTCTTGACTTGCAGATCAAGCACAACAACTGGACTTCTTAATTGTGTGCAACTTACAGTTGTGTACAGTCTCTCTCTCTCTCTCTGCAGCACAGATCACAAAAAGACCAAAGCAAGGAAAAAAAACATTATCCTTTTTTTGGGAAATTTCTTCTGCTCAACAGTGACAGGTTGAGCTTCCGGATGTTTCTACAACTGAAACTGATGCACTCTGCATCTACCAGTTTGGAATATACTATAGAAAACACTTCAAAAGTCTTAAAAGAAATAGTTTTATTAGTGTGAAATTAAAATCCAGATTGATTTTGCACAGCATTAAATAATGGTTTAACAGTGTTTATAACAACAAAATGCCCTCACAGCTCACAAACAATATAAAGAGATCTATTTGTTTTATACCTTACTCATGCTGTGGTTCCTTTTGATGAAAACAGTAGTCTCTAGCCAATGTTGTTGTTGTTGTGTCTTTCGGCTTTTCCCAGTTAGGGGTCGCCACAGCAGAACTCTGGTCAGCTAATAGGTTCATAGGTTCATAGGTTCATACTAGGCTATCTGCCCAAGGGCATTTATAAGCCTAGCCCAGAGTTTTGTGGCTTTCGCCACCCCTTTAGTTTGGAGGATACTTTGATTGATAGTTGATTTTTACGTGCCGAGTTACCAGCCCTGACCCACAACTTTCAACGAAGGTACGCCCATTCACACGTTTCCATGCAGAAGACGCTCTAGCTGAGAATCAAACCAGACAGCGTCTTACTGTGAGGCGACAACGCTACCGCAGCACCACCACCGCGATAGTAGTCTCTAGTCAATAAACATATATAATACATTTTGGTGTTAAAAAAGCAATAAAGCATACTCTCTATTTCTATAACAGACATAAAAATCAGCAGATCTTTTCTCCTGATTAGTCACTCCTTCTGACTGTACTCCTTCCTCTGTTCACAAACTCATCAAGACTCCTATCAAACATCTCTCTCTCTCTCTCTCTTCCTCTCTCTCTGAATTCCCAGATCTGTCTCATCTGTTCTAAATCCTCTGAGGTTCACCCCCCCCAAAAGGGTTAAGCACAACATTTAATACATATCAAATAAATGGCAACAACAGCTGTGATACAATGTTAAACATAACTAAAATCACAATTTCACCCAGTTTCCAAGTGGAAACAATCATATGTTACACTGCATTTTTTCTATCTTATCTATCTATCTATCTATCTATCTGTCTGTCTGTCTGTCTGTCTGTCTGTCTATCTATCTAATCTTATCTGCCTGTCTTTCTGTGTATTTGCATTTCTTGTTAAACTGAAAAAACTTTGTTACATTTAATGTGCTCAATTGCAGAAATGAATACAGAAAATTCAGTACAGTGATTGAGTTACAGTAAGACAGTAGTACTGGTTGTTGTCTGCCTTTCAAGCTCTGCGGGAATGAATGGGACAAGGCAGTACTGCTGGTGGGACTAAAAGTACAGCATATTCTATGCTACTGAATTTTGCCTTTGTGACTTATGTCTTCTGGCTTTATAAAGACAGAATGCTCATTGACACAATGAATTTAGGAGAGTGAACTATGTCCTGCTATTTGCATAGATATCACTGAAAGAGAGAGAGGGAGTGAGAAAAAATGAAGAATGTAAGCATACTTAACACACAAACACATTTTGACCACAACCACCATGTCACGAGTCTCTGCAGATAAAAAGTAGGACAGTCAGTGAGTTTACATACAAACATCTTTAATTTAACATAAAATGACTTTAACAATGAACAGTTTACATGTTTTAAAATTAGGGATGAACATTATACCAGGAGCTTTGTTGAATTTAAAGCATTTTGTTAGAAAACTGAATTTATGATATAGTATGAAAGATGTTAACTTTATTAGTAAAAATTCTTGACATCTTTCTCTGTTAATCCTGCATTAAATACAACCTTGAAAGTTTACAAAAATGTCTGTGAAGAAAAAATCAGGAAGCTATTAGCATGTAAAAGAAGATGCAATTATAATTTAAATCAAAAACAGAAAAAAAGTTTTGAATGAGTTCATTAACAACAGGAGTTTAAGGTTTATGAAAGCTGATAAGGGTGGGGGGGGGGTCTGGTGATTATGGACCAAGAGGTATACATTCAAAAGATGGAAATTCAAAAGATGGAAATAATGTTAAGTAATGAAGATGACGATTGGTGGTGGAGCAGTAGCATTGTTGCCTCATAGCAAGAGGCTCTCCTGTTTGATTCTCGGCTGGAGTTCAGGGAGTGCCTTCTGTGTGGAGTCTAAATATCCTCCCCACAGTTGGGTGGGTGTTTGAAAGATATGCAAAAATGGGCATGCCTTTGTTGAAGGTTGAACATCAAGTTGGCACCTCAGCGTTCGTGAAAATCTACTGCCAATCATTAGCGGACCGGAGTTCCGCTGTGGTGACCCCTAACCAGGGAAAGCCAAAAGACAAACAAACAATGAAGAAGACTATTGGTTAATAGGGTAATTGTTGATAGAAGTTTTAAAAAGATTGAAAGTTTTTGTATGATAGTTTGATGTAGGAATTGATTGATTTAGTAGTATATCATTTTTATTGCTACAGGAACCTGTGTTGGAAGTGTTATTTGGTATACCCAAGGTCCATAACAACCAGACAGATCTGCCCTTTAGGCCTATAGCCTCAGCCTCAAATTATGTTACTGAGGGGATTTATCTGTTTTTACATACAGGTTTAAACACATTCATTCAACAATTTGATTGTTATGTTAAAGATTCTTGGCATTTTTTATATAAATTTGGAATTTTTTTGGATGATTATAAATTTTCTGTGGAGAAGAATGTTTTATTAACAATTAATATCAATTCTTTATTTACTAGTATAACCCATTTTGAAGGGATTGAGTATATGAGATCATATTTGTATAGTTTTTTCTGAGTATGATACACATTTGATTACATTTTATTGCAGATTGGCTGAAATGATATTGGAAAACAATTATTTTATGTTTAATCAAAAGATATAAAAACAAGTTCAAGAAATAGCAATGGGGTCTCATGCTGCCCCAGCATTTGCTAATATTGTACTAGGATGGTGGGATATACTGTTTTTAAACTAATTATGAATGAATATAAGGTAGTTTATTATGATAGATTTATTGATGATTTGTTTTTAGTTATGGAAGGAAATTTAGAAGATATAAAATATTTGCTTGACAAAATGAATGCAAATTCTATTCTTTTGTCCTTTGCAATGGGAGATTATGTGTCTAAGGTCATCTTTCTAGATATTACTTTATATTGAAATACTATAAATGAACAGTTTGAGAGCCAAATTTATAGAAGAAGATGTTCTCAAATAATTATTTACATTTTTAGTTGTCATCCTTCTTTTATGAAAAATAATATTCCAAAAGGGCAGCTTATAAGAGTTTCCAGGATGTCAACTTCAGATAGAGTATTTCTGGAAGAAGTTGATTTTATTGTTACACTGTTTATGGAAAGAAGTTGTAACAGAGATAGGTTGAATGATACTGCTAACATTATAAAGGAAAAGAGATGACTATTTATCCACCAATTTTTGTTGTTTTGTTTAACTCCAGTTTACCTTCTAAAAATAAAAATGGTAGCGGAGAAGTAGGAGATAATAGTGTGGTATTTAATTTAAATATGACAGTAGACCGTAAAGAGATAAGAAATATTATTATTGATAAATGGAGTATTATTCAGGGGATTATGGATTTGTTTAAAGTGGTACGAGATTACCCAAAATTTGTATATAAGAATAATTATAATATTAAGACCGTATTACAGAGGGATAAGATGGTGGGTTCTTATCATAAAGTAGAAGGAAAGTCAAACAAAAATAAAGGAATATATAAGTGTCATAACTGTAACTTTTGTAGCTATATATTAGAAGGCCCATTTATAGATTTAAAACACTTAGATTATACTATATCAATACAAGGAGTTTTTAATTCTAATACAAAGGGATTAATTTATATTTCATTGTTCTCTGGATGTTATGACTTTTATGTGTGGATGACTAGTAGGAATTTAAAATAAAGAAATAGAGCACATATACATGCCATAAAAAAAGAAAGACATAAAATGCCTTATATAGGCATTCAATGGAATGTAATTTATATGAAATGTTTTTATTTTCAGTGTTAGAAATTGCTGATAAAGATTTAAATGGGAGCAATTACAAACATAAAATAGAAGAGAGAGAGAGAGTATATGGTAATCAAAGTTTAGGGTGGATACGTTTTTCCTGGAATAAATGGGAATATAAATATAAAGTGCTTTTTAAAGAACAGAAGAAGGAAGGTGTTATATTAATTGTGTTACGTTTTAAATACAAGGAATGTTTCTTTAAATAATTAAGTAGTAAATGTATTTTTAATTATGTGACTGGGTCATCTGATAAGGTTTGTTAAGCTGATAGGCTTTTATGTTTTATATAAATAGAGCTGAGTTTACAAAATTTGTATTCTGAAGAAGTCTTTTGTAGATGAAAGCAGAGAATAAAGTTAATTGTCACACTAGAACCTGGGTCTTGGTCACCTGCTTGCCTTGTTTAGTGGTTGTTTTTTATTGTTTTTTATACCAGTTGGCTTGTGTTTTAAAAAAGTAGGAGATGCTAAGCTAGACAGCATTGTATACAGGCACATATGTTTAAGAACTGAAAGTATCATCTCTAAAACCTACATGGCTGCTTACAGTTTAGCACGAACAGTAACAGCACTGGTTATTTCTCTCAATGTGCATTATTAGGGGAATATATGTAACAGTTTTCTTTGACTGCACTGACAGATTATGGTGCTTACAGAGTGATACCTTTTATTCTGAACAACCAATTTCAAATATGACTGATACAAAGCTACATTACGCATTACTAAGGGAACTCTATTACTACAAACCAGAACAGGAATATGATTCAGAAACAACTGACTTTATTGTTTCCTTTTTTCAGAGCTTAACAGAGCTGTTTAAATGTAGTCTCACTGTGTTATTCCAGTGAACCTGTTTTATTATGTGCTGAAATGGATTAGCATAAATACATACTTTTATTAGCTTTTAAGACAGCAGGGTCTATTATATAACGCACTTCATGCTTTCTGTATTTCAAAGATTAAGGGATTCACTAGATACCAGATTTTGGATATGAATAATTGAAATAAACAAAGCAGTGCAGTAAAAGCTGATTTGTTTGGAGAGTATTCACATTTGATAATGGAAGACAATGCTAGCAAAAGAAAATCAGTTTATACACTGAAAATTAGAGCGGAGTAGAATACATTGTTATTCGCAAGGGAAGTAGTCTAAATGGATAAAGAGAAGGATTCACGAAGGGAAGAAACAATAGTCTGAAGAGGATATCAAAGATGTTCATTGTCCTGTTAGGAAGTGCAAAAAAAAAACAAAAAAAAAAAACGCTTCAGTGGATTACAATGGAAAATTTTCAAACAGTCACTGTAGATTAAAGTATGGTAAAGAAGAAGGAAGCCTTAATATTAGGTGACTCTGTGATGGCTGCCTGCCATTAATTACACTTCATGCAGACAAAAAGCCTCTTTTAAATATTATCTGCCAAAAAAAATCCAGTACAGAAAATGTAAAATAGGTTAGAGCCTTGTAAAAAATAAAAAACAGTTAACCTTAAAAAAATGTGAAATACTGCAAAGTGTTTTAAATGCTTTATAATGGTCACAAGTGAATCGTATGAGGAATCAGAGGGTCACGTTAATTATTTAGGAAGCAGAGGTAATGAAGTACAAAACAGATCTGCAAGTATATAAGGCAGTCACATCAAGAGTATGACAAGATACTTAGAGAAGAAAAAATAATTTAATAGTATCCAAAATGTAGAATAATCTTCATAATAAGAATAAACTGTAAATTAATGAATTAATGACTTTGCATAGAAATCAGGAAGATCTGGAGCCACTATTTTTGTTTACTGAAGAAATAAAATTCCATTTTTATATATGTATTGTTGAATAAAATTTCTACTGATCACTGCAATTCCACTACAGTTTTTAAAGCACACATATAAGTATATATATAAATTATAATATATATAGATACACACACACACACACACACACACACACACACACACATATATATACACACACATATATACACACACATATATATATATATATATATATATATATATATATATATATATACATACATAATATATTTGCTGATATAACTATATATGTGGGTCTACTTAATATGAACAAGTGACCCAAATATCAACATTCACAATGATCACCACAAAAGGCTAACTTTGCAGTTGTTAACACACTGCTATGCATGCACCAAGCAAAAATCTGGCGCAAGTAAAAATACAAGTTTAGAAAATAGCAAAAAAACTTGTGTTTTGCAGGGGGTATAAGCACCCTGCATCCCCCATACTCCCTGATAGTTATATATGCCAACTCTTGGATCACACAGCATCAAAAAAGAACATATTTCCCAACCCTGAACATTGGGCGATCTTGCACACTTGTTCACCATCCGTGCAGCTGATCAAATTTTGTCAACTAAACAGATGTCAAGCAAAGGGAAATTCAACAATTTTCAGTTCCCTCATATATATATATATACATGTGTGTTTGTGCAAATAAATTAATTCCAAGTAAAGAACATTGAATAAAGCAAACTGACAGAGGGAGAAATAGACACAGATTTATTCCCTGATGCTCAATACAGATTTTATAAGGAATGCAACATATTTTCAACATATACATATACAGATGCAGATATGGAAACATATACATATAACCCACCTTGTGCTACTCTTTCTCTGTGTATCTTCATACCAACTGCATATCCAGCACTATGTTTTCTGAATATTTTTCTACCATGTGTTTCTGTAATTTCTAATCTAAAAAGCTGCAAGCACTACAACATTATGACATTCAGTAGGCAGGCATATGATATGACTTGAAGGCAGTTCTTTCTCTTAAATAGACTTTCTTAGTCCATGTTCAACATGTTAACCTAGGCACTGGAAGCCAGGTTATATTTTTGACAAGTGGGCTCACCATTGTTAGTTAACCTGCTATATTTCTTCTTTGGATAATATTCAAAAACTACTCCACTATCCCTTTCATTGCACCAAAATAACATTCCTGCAATATACCTACATGCTTCACTGAACTGCAGTTTCAGTTTCTCAGCATTATTAAACTGTCGCTTGTTTAATAATTATTGGTGGAATAACAATTTCAGTGTCATTTATTTCATCACTACATATCACAAGTCTAAAATACAACAAAGTTGTGTTCATAAAGGCTCCTCATCTCTGTGTTGTATTACACTGTCCATGAGAGCATTAATCATTATACAGTCATGTAGAGGCTGGCTAGTCTAAAGTATACCCATGCATAAATGGATTATCACAATATCTGCAATAGGATTACAAAACTGCCAAAGTGAGGACAGGACATGTTTTTTGCCCCTCATCAAGCCTCATGGTTTTATCCCCTCTGCCTGTAGTAGCATAGATATCCTAACTGTGTACTGCAGCAAACAAAACAGAACCTAAGCCAGTATTATTATTTTAAAATCCTAGGTTTATTTTCAAGGATAAATAATAAAATCAAACTTTTTTGCAGCAGACAATGTGGAAACAGAATAAAACTTTTTTCTATTCACTGAGTTCACATAAGGTTTACCAAAGTCGAAGACAGTGCTTACATTGTTTATTGCTAGGTCTTCAAGAACTCCTTTTCACCCAACCAACTGGTGGGGTAACTCCATCAACCTTTCAACATAGAGTGACCCTCTTGTTGCACCTTCAAGATTCAACAAAGTATAACACTCCTTTTTTACTGTATCTTTAGCTTACTTCTCAAGTCAAACAATGTCTGTTGGAATCTTTCTGCTATGTGTGTGTGTGTGTGTGTGTGTGTGTGTGTGTGTGTGTGTGTGTGTGTGTGTGTGTGTGTGTGCGTGCGTGTGTGTGTGTGTGTGTGTGTGTGTGTGTGTGTGTGTGTGTGTGTGTGTGTGTGTGTGTGTGTGTGTGTAGGTGTGTGTGGGTGTGTGTGAAGGGGGGGTCTGTGTCTAATCTGACTGCTAGGTTAGAGCATCTGTTTACTCTTGCTATTACTATGAGGAGTACTGCTTTAACTTTGTACTGTTCACTTCTGATCCATATTTACACTGTTTCATTTCCTATATATGGAGTTTATGCTTTCAGACTTTTTCTTTTTAAGCTAATTTTTGGTGGGGAAAGTCTTCTACTTTTCCTGACTTTTTATTGTTATTGTAGAGCATGTTTAATTTGTGTTACAGTCCTTATTCCTGTTTTTTTCTGTTTTATTATTAATTATATTATGTAGATTTAATGATCAATATGATTTGTGGTATGGTGTGGGATGTATGGTATTTGTGTTTTTTTTTATTCACTTTTTAAGTATTTCTGTATTTATTTGTTTGTTTTTTCCTAGTCAAATTTTCAAGTTGGTGACTGTTTACTAGATTTTAATGTCTGTGAGGGAGCAGGGATCTGTGACTGAATGTATGTCCAAGTAGCCTGCATCATCTTTCTCCCATGTATGGAACAGTGTTGATGCACTGGTACACAGGTAGCAAGTAATGCGATTTCTCATTATTCAATGATTGCTTAAGTGTGACATATATATATATATATATATGTTTTTGCTTGTTTCTTGACAGACACAATAAGTCACTCATATGCATAATTAAAGGACAGCTCAATAAGGATGAAATAAAACACAGAATAAAAAACAAAACTAACGGAACACACCAGCCATATTTCCAACAAAATAAATATAGCAAAAGAAGAAACAATGCTATGTAGGCAGTAGTCTTTAATTAAACACTGCAGGACATACAAAAAGAAATAAAAAACAGTAAACGCTTTCTCAAAATTGCTTCATCAGACCACAAAATTCACAGGGCATAAACAGTATATATAACCCTCTAATTAATCAATAAAACTCAATCAGTCAATCAACCAATCATTTAATATAAACAGGACTTCTCTGTTTAAGTTTAGGTCTTAAAGATACCCTACCATTAAGTCCCATGCATCTATTCTTTAAGTGGAGCATGTCCAGCAGCTCTGGGTTTGACATAGCTTTGTATGTTAGGCAGAGATCACCTCTGAATAGGTGATATGCGATGGAGTAAAGCTAGAGTTTTTTGAGACGGTCTGCATAGGTCATCTGTTTGAGGCCAGTAATCCTCTTTGTGAGGTACTTCTGTGGCCTTTCCAGTTGTTGTAGATGTCTTCTAAGGTACATACCAAAAGGGGCATTGTACTCTATAATGGGTCTAATGAGTGATGAGTAGAGGGGAACAGTGACCTCTTTTTTTCTGGATAAGAAACCTTTTGTGATGAGGTTTGCCACATAGAAGGATTTCCTGACTACTGTGACAATGTGATTAGCAAAGGAGAGACTATGGTTAGTATATAAGCGCTGTGCACATACAGCTTGTCATGATTATTCATAATGAGCCAGATTCATGAATGCCTACACTTTGAGCTGCTGTGTGTATGATGTCCACACAATAACTTGCTATTTGTTATTCATTAAGCAGTTCTACACTTCAAGCCTGCCCTCAAAACAAACATAATAAGCTAATGAAGGCATAAAAATCCAAACAACATACTAATTAAGTAATCCAGCATAGTGGAGCTATTCAAGAATGTATAAATTGACCATGTACACTCAGTGTTATCTTTTGCCCTGAAATCCAAAACTCTTTGAAATACAGCTGGAAGACACTTAGGATTTCAGGGCAAAAGAGAGCACTGATTGTGCACTCGATTTATATCATTAACCTGTATGTGCAACAGGCTTTAATTCAAGGTGTTGCTGCTTCTGCTGCTGCCAGACCTCAGCTAAGGAGAAGGGCGTTCAGACCCCATTTGGCCTTTTATGGACTAGATGATACAGAAATTGTAGCGCAATACATGGTGGACAGGGATGCACTAGAGGAAATATGCAACCTCTGCAGCGCTCACCTGAGACTCCAGGAAAATTGTGGAGAATCCCATCCCAGTGGAAACAAAGGTATGTGTAACATTATGTCATCCATCACCCCACTATGGATAACTCTACCTTTCTCTACTTAATAAACTCATCCTCTACAAACAAACATATTTGCTTTTACTCTATGAATGCCCATAGTATTCTAAACAAAGTTAGTGAAATCCATGCCTGGATAGCATTCCACACCCCTGATGTCATCACCGTAACAGAGACTTGGCTAAAATCCCAAACATCTGATAAAGACATTCTCCCCCCCTGGCTATAATATAGATCATCAAAACAAAAAAGGGGGTGGAGTAGCCATCCTCTACTCCAACCACTTCGCCATTACAAGTATTATGAAACCTATCCCATCCTTTTCTCCTGCTGAACTACTTACAGCTAACCTTAAAATCAATGACCACACCACTATCACAGTAGCAGCCATCTATATTCTTCCAGGAGACAACATTCCTCTGACAGAAAATATTCTTGCATATTTTTCTCAACACGTCCCCAATGAAACTATCCTCATTGGGAATGTCAACATTAACTGTTTAACTCTCAGTAATCCAAAGGTTAATACTCATATTAATCTATATGGCTTTACACAGCTAATCTCCCAACCTACCCATACAAACAACTCTCACACATCTAGTACTCTTATTGACTGGGTACTTGTATCTAATCCTTCCAAATATCATAACCCTGAAACCCTGCCAAACATCCTGAGTGATCACTCCCCTATAAAAGTGCTTAGGTTCACTCCCCACTTCTCAAAACCTCCTAGATTTATCACTGGTCACAAACACTCTAACTTCCATCCAGAAACCTTTAATGCCCTCCTCTCTAAAGTAAACTGGAAATTCCTTACCCAACTCCCACTAGAAGAAGCAGTCCTAGCTTTCAACTCCACCTTCCTTAGCAACTTAGACTCACTTGCTCCCACTTGCAAAGTCCGAATTAAGTCCACCATATATCCCTGGCTTTCAAAAGTCACTCATACCCTTATGATAACTAGAGACAAATTATGGAAAAAAGGTTACAGACTAAGCTCCCTGCAGACTTGCAAAATTATAAAGAACTCAGAAATCTAACAAAAAAGCACATAAACAAAGATAAAGAGGATTTCTATAACAAACCTCCCACAGCCCTAAAATCTAATCCTATAACATTCTGGAACTCCATTAGCCAAATATTACATCCCGGTAATCTTAGCTCCCCCAGTCCATGCTCAGACAAAACATCTGAAGAAACTGCCACTATCTTCAATACCTATTTTATTGATTCAATATCTAACCCTATCCCAAACTCCTGTAGTACTAACATCTCCAACTTTTCTGAACCTACTCCTAATACTATCTCCTCAAATACCTTCTCCCTCAAACCTGTACCTACTAGCTACATCAAAACTCTATTCTCTAAATTAAAACCATGCTCAGCATCAGCTGACAATATTCCTTCCACTTTTCTTCTGCTAGCAGCTGACTTTCTTGCTCTCCCTGTATCTATCCTAATTAATCACTCTATCTCTGAATCTAAAGTCCCTTCCATCTGGAAACAATGCTACATTCTGCCTATACACAAAGGAGGTAACTACTCTGATATCTCCAACTTTAGACCTATTGCTATCCCCTCCACTCTCTCTAAAGTACTAGAAAAAGGTAGGTATTCATAAACAAGTTATGCAGCATCTAATACAGGAAAATCTGCTTACACCCACTCAACACGGCTTCAGAATCAAACATAGCACCACTACAGCTCTATTATCCATCCTCAACACTGTCTCTATAGCCATGGATTACCATAAACATATTTCTTGCCTATTCTTGGACCTCTCAAAAGCTTTCAGCACTGTCACACACTCTCTTCTGCTGCACAAACTGCATAAACTCAGCTTCTCCTCTGATAGTGTCACATGGTTCTCCATAGATCTTAATCAGTGAGATGGCACTATGCTCTCTCCTCTCCTCTCCCTGTAAAAATGAATGTACCTCAAGGGTCTATCCTAGGGCCTTTACTTTTTAATATCTTTACTAATATAATAACTACGATAAACCAGGCATCCACCTGAGCTGCTGTTCTTAAAATGTATTATAAAAGCAAAGGATAAGCGCCTTCACACATAGTGTGCTTCATCAGATCCACAAAATTAAATAAATCAAAACCATTAAATAGTAAAAACATGCAACAGGCAGCCAATTATCAAAACCATTCAATTACTGATGTATACTACGTCTCTTAAGGATGGGTTTTAAAGGTACAGATGCACTGATACCAGGCAGCTTATCTGTCTGCAGCTTAACTATCCATTTAGTCTCTGCAGTTTCAAGTTTATTGTTGTAATCACCCCCCCCTTTTATTCATATGTACAAGTAGTAAAACAATAAATTCAAAGCTATGTCCAGGTAGTTCAGAGACATGCTTAGGTAAGGCATTAAGTAAATTCTTACATCTAATGTCAATTAGATGCTGTAAAATCCTTTCTTTCAACATTCTGTTTTCCCCACATAAAATAAGATACAGTTTCTATACGTAGCTAAATAAATCAAGCCCTAAGATCTACAGTCTGCATAAAACCTAGGTGCAAAGAAAAAAATATTAGTAGGATGTTGTAAAACAGCTGTAGTCGAAATATGACAGCAGGCTTTGCAAGATCTACAAGGAAATGTACCTTTATGATCAGATACTAAAGAAGATGTACTCGTAAATTTATAACAGAGCTGCCGCTTGAGTGAGATATTATTTTTGAAAGTATATCTAGGTTTATTTCCCACAATGGCCTTGATCTTACCATCTGAAAGAAGTTTCGGCCAAAATGTATTTACTATATTGCAAACCTGCTGCATATTATTCCCATAGGTTAAAGACAATCTAACATTATTACCAGTTATATTAGCATTAGACTTGGGTACATATGAACAATTTAAAAATGGTTTACCCTTATTAGGCCTCAAAGAGGCAACATCACTGCGGGTATCATTCAAAACATGTTCCTTATAGCTCCTAGCCAAGAAATCATTACTCAGATTGGACATAGCTTCATTGCATGCATCACCACTAGTGTGCAAACGAGACATTCTTAGGTACTGGCCCTTAGTAATATCCTTAAAAACATGTCTAGGATGCATGCTATTATAATTCAAGTAAGTATTCTTTCTACAAGATTTTCTATATAAAGATCTACTAATAAAACCATCAGACAGCACAATCCTTGTATCCAGAAAATCTATGATAGTACGTGAATGGTTCAAAACAAATTTAAAATGATCACTGGAAGATTCCAAATATTGTACAAACTTCAAGATATCTGTTTCCAGTCCCTCCCATAAAATAAAAAATGTCATCCACAAACTGTTTATATTAATTGTGTGGAGTACATATGATCAGAGAGGACTACCTCATGCTCCCAGTCTGCAAACACAAGGTTGGCGTAACTGTTAGCGCAGGGAGTCCCCATCACAACACCCAGTTTCTCATCATCATCATCCCCTTTTTCCCATTTACATGGGGTCGGGGTATCGTATTAACTGTCGCCAACTCTCTCGATTCAGTGCCACTCTCCTGCCTTTTTCAACACTCATGCCTGACTGTCGCAGATCTTCTTTCACACAATCCATCCACCTCTTTGCTGGACGCCCTCGCTTCCTCTTACCTTCTTCCTGTCTGTCCCAAATCTTCCTCATCGGATTGTGTTCTGATTTTCTACACATGTGCCCATACCATCGTAATCTGTTCTCTTTAATCTTTTCTGCAACTGAAGCTACTTTGGCTTCTGCTCTTATGTCCTCATTTCTTCGCCTGTCCCACAGTGTGCATCCTACCACCTTTCTCAGGCACTTAATTTCCATCACCTCTAGCTTCTTCAACTGTTCTGCCTTTACTACCCAGGTTTCTGTATCATACAGTAGTACTGGTCGCACCACTGTCTTGTACACCTTACTTTTCAGCTTCTTTGGCATTCCTGTGTCATACAGCACACCTGACACTCTATGCCAGTTGGCTGCAGCCCCTCTGATTCTAGCTTTGACCTCTTCATTCAGACTACCCTTCTCCTCAACCACCCCTCCCAGATACTTCAAGCTGTTTACCTGTTCCACTATCTTCCCATCTATCTCTATTCTCAGCTTCTTCTGATTTCCCCAATCTGCTGTCATTACCACTGTCTTACTGTGCTTAGTTTCATTCCATGTGCCTTCATATTTGCATTCCATTCTCCTATCCTTTGCTGAAGTTCTAGATCAGAGTCTGCCTGTACTGCCTCATCGTCTGCATACAGCAGCTTTGTTGCTCTGACCCCTCCAACCTGTTTGCTGATGTAGTCCATTACCAGTATGAACAGCAGTGGGCTCAGAGCTGAACCCTGGTGTACACCCACTCCCACTGGGAACCCCTCAGTGAGGCCAAACACTGTTCGCACTTGAGTCACTGGGTCCTTGTACATAGCCTGTACTAATTCTACCAATGTTTCTGGGACTTCAACACCCACTTTCTGCCTATATAAAATATCATCAAATAGAAAAAATGATTAGACAAAATGATGTACATTGATATACCAATACATTCAATCAACTCATGTGAATAATCAGTAAAGGTCATCAAAAATCTCTTCAAGAATGTAACACCCATATCATGGGGTATTATGGTAAATAAGGTCTGTATATCCATTGTCTCTAGCATAGTTTGATGAGAAAAGGCATGATGTATCCTAGTATAATCACCCAGGTTGCACATAAAAAGGCTCAGTATCTTTCAAAACGGCACTGGCCATTTCCAAAGGTTTTTTTCAAATGATGTTCAACAAAAATAGAAATGAACTCAGTGGCCCACCCTCTGTCTGAAACTGTGGGGTGAAGAGGTGGGTTGAGCAAAGATTTGTGCACTTTGGGCAAACCATGAATAACAAGTATCAAAGGATCTGTTACAAACATAAAATCATATGCACCTTTGTCAATCACTTGTTCCATTAGTAATTCATATAACTGTTCATGAATACCCTTAATAATCATATTCAAGCCATTTCTAGTTAGACATTCATATGTATCAACATCACTTAACATTTGAATCATAGCTATATTATAATATATAGTGTCCAAAACCACAATAGACCCCCCTTTTATCAGCTGGCCGAATAGTCAGTTTACTCATGGTTTTTAATTCATGTATGGCTGAACATTCATCATGGGTTAAATTATAAAAACAACTCCTTGTCAAATCAGCCTCAACAATCTCTTTCTCAATCGTTTTAACAAATATATCAAGTATTGGATGCAACTGTGGTACATACAGACTGGTACGTTTTAATGAAACAGGTGCTGCTAATTGCTCAACAAACACCAACTTAAGGGCAATGTGTCATACAAAAAGTTTAATGTCAATTATAATATCTTCATATTGCACTGGCTGTGAAGGCACAATATTCAAGCCTCTGTCTAAAAGACTTACTTGTGCTGCTGTAAGCGAACATGAAGAAAGATTAAAAACTAACAAGAAGTTCTCTTTCGGTTGTTCTCTGCTGCATAGTCATTCTCCTGTGAGGGTTTCTGACTCTTGTGTGCAGAGCTGAGGTTCCACCCCCTGTTCAATACTGACAGAAGTCTGAAAGGGGCAGGAAAAATTGAAAAAACATTGTCAAGGGCTGTGGAGCTATTGATATCCTTGGGTGGAGCTCCACTTGATGAAGAAGAAACACCGGTAGTTCCCATAGACAAAGAATTAGTAGATGAAGTACTTTGTTTATTAATATTAGATGCCTCACATGGAATAACACTATTCAGTGTATTAGAGGCACTGGCCCAACTCTTTGCTCAACCCTCCTCTTTGCCCTACAGTTTCAGACAGAGGATAGGCCACTGAGTTAATTTCTATTTTTGTTGAACATCATTTGAAAAAACCTTTGGAAATGGCCAGTGTGGTTTTGAAAGACACTGAGCATTTTTTGTGCACCCTGGGTGATCATACTAGGATACATGGTGCCTTTTCTGACCAAACTATGCTACTGACAATGGATATACAGACCTCATTTACCATAATACCCCATGATATGGGTGTTACATCCTTGAAGAGATTTTTGATGACCTTTACTGATTATTCACAAGTTGATTGAATGTATTGGTATATTAATGGATATAATTTTGTCTAATAATGTTTTTTGTTTGATGATATTTTATATAAACAGAAAGTGGGTGTTGCGATGGGGACTCCCTGCGCTAACAGTTACACCAACCTTGTGTTGGCAGACTGGGAGCATGAGGTAGTCCTCTCTGATCATATGTACTCCACAAAATTATTATATTATAAACGGTCCGTGGATTTTTATTTTATTTTATGGGAGGGACTGGAAGCAGATCTCTTGAAGTTTGTACAATATTTGGAATCTTCCACTGATTGTTTTAAATTTGTTTTGAACCATTCACGTACTACCATCGATTTTCTGGATACAAGGATTGTGCTGCCTGATTGTTTTATTAGTAGATGTTTATATAGAAAATCTTGTAGAAAGAATGCTTACTTGAATTATAATAGCATGCATCCTAGACATGTTTTTAAGGATATTACTAAGGGCCAGTACCTTAGAATGTCTCGTTTGCACACTAGTGATGATGCATGCAATGAAGCTATGTTCAATTTGAGTAATGATTTCTTGGCTAGGGGCTATAAGGAACATGTTTTGAATGATACCCGCAGTGATGTTGCCTCTTTGAGAACTAATAAGGGTAAACCATTTTTAAATTGTTCATATGTACCTAAGTCTAATGTTAATATAACTGGTAATAATGTTAGATTGTCTTTAACCTATGGGAATAATATGCAGGTTTGCAATGTAGTTAAAAATTTTTGGCCGATACTTCTTTCAGATGATAAGATCAAGGCCATTGTGGGAAATAAACCTAGATATACTTTCAAAAATAATCACTCACTCAAGTGGCAGCTCTGTTATAAATCTGCAACTACAACTTCTTTAGTATCTGATCGTAAAGGTACTTTTCCTTGTAGATCTTGCAAAGCCTGTCATGTTTCGACTACAGCTAATTTTTAAATATCCTACTGGTTTTTTTCTTTACACTTAGGTTTTATGCAGACTGTAGATCTCAGGGCTTGATTTATTTAGCTAAGTGTAGAAACTATACCTCATTTTATGTGAGGAAAACAGAATGTTGAAAGATAGGATTTTACAGCATCTAGGTGACATTAAACATAAGAATTTACTTAATGCCTTGGCTAAGCATGTCTCTGCACTACCTGGACATAGCTTTGAATTTATTGTTTTACAACTTGTACATATGAATAAAAGGGGGGGGGGTGATTACAACAATAAACTTGAAACTGCAGAGACTAAATGGATAGTTAAGCTGCAGACAGATAAGCTGCCTGGTATCAGTGCATCTGTACCTTTAAAACCAATCATTAAGAGACGTAGTATACATCAGTAATTGAATGGTTTTGATAACTGGCTGCCTGTTGCATGTTTTTACTATTTAATGGTTTTGATTTATTTAATTTTGTGGATCTGATGAAGCACACTATGTGTGAAAGTGCTTATCCTTTGCTCTTGTAATACATTTTAAGAACAGCAGCTCAGGTGGATGCCTGGTTTATCGAGGTTATTTTATTATATTTTTTACTGGGCAACTTTGGCTTGTTCTGGATACATTTTTTTTCTTGTTAATATCTTTACTAATCAGCTTTATACCTCCAGTCCTCAGTCATCTTCATTGCTATACTCAAATGACTCTACAGTCATCACCACAGCCAACTGTCCTTCTAAGCTATTCTCAGCTACTCAAGCATCTTTTCACTTAGTTGAAACATGGCTCTCCAACAACCAGCTCATCCTTAACCCTAAAAAAACAAAGCTGTTACTCTTCCTACATAAAAAGTTCATAAATATTAAACCCTCCTTCTCCATACAGTCCCTTAATAACACTCCCATTCAGGTAGAATCCAGTACTAAGCTCTTAGGTGCAACCATCGACGATCAGCTTAAATTTGACTTACATGTTAATAACTGTATCAAAAAGACACATTCAAAACTAGGGCTCATTTATCATAACAAGAAATTCCTTACTTCTGAAGCCAAAGTTACTCTCCCTCTCTCTTACCTACCTTCTACCCAGTCTAATATACAATTCTCAAATTCTCACAAATCTTAACTCAGCACTCCTAACCAATCTACCTACAACAAGGTAGCTAGATTTGCTGATCAACAAACCTACAAATCCCATCTTTGTCTCTCTCTAAAACACCTAAACTGGCTTGAATTACCCCACCAGCTTCTTCTCTCTCAGCTCCAGATCATCCATTCTATCATATACCAGCCTTCCTACTGCCCAGCACTATCCCCTCTCATCTCCCATTATTCTCCCTCCAGACCTCCCCAAAGGTCTAACCAAGACCTACTACAAATCTACAAACTTAAGTCTAAATTTGGATGCAACATGTACAGCTCTCACCCCACTGTTGCCTGGAATAGGCTCCCACTAGAAATCAGGACACTTACACATCCTAAACAACTTAAGACAGCCACCAAAGAGCACTTTAAAAGTCACTGGTCCTGCCACTGCACTCTCCCTCCTTAAACATCCCCTACTTCTCTTACCTTAATCTACATTCTGCCCTTAACTCATTTTTCTCACTAGCTCTCTTTAATCTTCCTTGACTACTCTTTCTACTGTCTTCTAAAATCTATTTAGCAAATCACATCAGAGAAACATTCTATTGTAATTGCCTTGCCTTCATGCAACTACATTATGATAAAACTGGGTTTTTGTAACCACTTACCCCAAAAATTATATTCATCTTAATGACATTTCTTTTTATACATTTTGAAATAGTTATGCTATACTCCTGATTATTGACACTGTATAACATTGTATTGCTACTTAATGCCTTGTAATAATCCTGTAACATTGCTGTTTAATGCTACTTTATAATGAAAATTGTATAATATGTTGGAACTTTTCTCCCGGGCCTCCTCTGAAAAAGGGCTCTTCAGCTCATTCGGACAATCCCGGTCAACAAATGTAAAATAAAAATAAATAAATAAATTATGTTTACTTGCTACAGCACTTTCCAGAGACCCACAGAGAATATGGGTCACAGGTGTCAGCTTCTAGAACCTTGCATCAGTTTCTTAATGTAATGCTACAACATGCAAGGAATCAAATCTGTTTCCACATACATCAGAGAAGAAAGCAACAACCATGTAGAAATTCGGTGCCATAGCACACTTCCCTGATGTTCTGGGGCCCTAGATTGCACATACATAGAAATAAAAATGTCACTTGGTGAATAGGGCACTAGAAAGGGATATCTCTACCTGCCACTACTTGTCCCCCCCTGCTTCTTTTTTCCATAACCTAGTATCAAATATCAGTAAAATAAATATGCCTGCCCCTAAACTTCTATTGCTAACTCTTCTATCATCCCTGCTACTCATCCCTTATCTTCTCTCTGCCTATGAGAACAATAGTTACCTTGGTTTCCACTACCCTAGTTTCAGAACCTCAACATTTCCACTAATGCACAAAAATGATCACCTTCCCCCCTCCCATATACTCAACTCACCAACCCCAAACAACTATATCCCTACTAGACCTAGATACATTTGTCCTAAACCTAGGCCCTATTACTGTACCCTACTCAGAATCTGGAAACTCATAACTAAATTAAAAAATAACCTCACTGTGGATGGTGACATCCACCCAAACCCTGGCCCAACCCATACCTCTAACTCTGTACCCCCTCTAAATCCCTATCAGCATCAACCCATCAAACAGACCCCTGACTTCTTGCTGGCCTGCCAGCTCAACATCAGGAGCATAACCAACAAAATCCAACACCTACATGCCCTCCCAGCAGTGCACTCACCAGATATACTATGCCTCACAGAAACATGGCTCAAACCTGCCACCAAGGACAATGAAATCCTGCCAACAGGGTATAATATGTACAGACTGGATCATTCCTACAAAAAAGGCAGAGGTGTAGCAGAACTTTATAAGTCCACCTTATCCATCACCATGAACCCTACAACCCCCCCAATTTAATAATGCTGAAGTTATCATCACAAAGCTACATATTAATAATCACAAAAGCATAAACATTGTCTGTGTCTATATTCACCCAGGGAAGAACACAGACACCCTTGAAGATTTCTTAAGCTGGCTGTCACAGCCACCCACAAGAAACCATTGTCCTCAGGGATTTCAATATTGACTGGAATGCCTGATCCTCTAAATCCCCCGCAACCCATGTAAACTTTAATGGGTTTACCCAAACCATATCCTCACTCACTAGGTCAAGTAAATCACAAAATAAAGACAGTACCCTGGATTGAATACGAGTCAACAACTCCCCACATCTCTATACATCAGGCACCCTACCTGACAATCTAAGTGATCATTGCCTCACCTATATACTAAAATATAAGGTTAGCTTCTGCTACCAACCCACCTATAAAACTATAAGAAGCAACAAAAACGTTGATCTCAATAAATTTAACAATGAATTAAAGGTATGTAACTAGTCAGCCCTAAAATACCTCCCTCTAGATGAAGCTGTCACCTTCTTTAACACCAAATTCCTCGCTGTACTCAGTTACCATGCCCCTACACATACTATTAGAACCAAGGTCAATGTTGCACCTTGGCTTACTAAATATACAAAATCCAATGGGCCATCTACCGCACAACCAAATCCCTACCTGACCAACTTAAATTTGGACAATTAAGAAATGATGCTGTAAAATCTATAACTATAGATAAAAATAATTACTACCATAACCTACAGCAAGTACACCAAAACAAACCACAAAAATTCTGGGCAGGAATACATAGACTCCTCCACCCAGGCCTAACCACCACTCCACCATCCTCTGCCACCAAACAAAAATCTTCAGATAATATTGCTAACTCCTTCAACACCTTCTTCAAAGAAACTATTCAGTCTTTGGCTAGCCATCTCACTCCCACCAGCTCTAATCCAAATACTGCCAATACCTATACCAATACATCCTTTAGCTTCCAACCAGTGTCTACTCAACTCATTAAGGCCCTACTTAGGAAATTAAGACCCACCACTCTGGCTGCTTAACTCCTCCCAGCTGACTACCCACAAAAGGCTGCAGATGTAATTGCATACCCCATTTCAATTCTAACCAACCGATCCATACCAGACAGCTCCATCCCCGCCATATGGAAAATCTCACACATCATACCTCTTCATAAGGGGGGGGGGGGGTTCCATTGAACTGTCTAACTACAGGCCCATAGATATTTTGTCACTACTAGCTAAAATTATGGAGAAGTGTGTTCATATTCAACTCATGAAATATCTCACACAGAATAAACTACTGTCCAACTCTCAACATGGCTTTAGGCCAAATCACAGCACTACATCAGCCCTCCTCTCTTTTACTAACATTATAAACCACAACCATAACAATAACAAACTTACCTCTGGACTCTTCTTAGACCTCTCCAAGGCTTTTGACATGGTCAATCACAAAATGCTAATGAACACCTTGAAGGCCTTCACATTAGATAATCAGACACTCCAATGGTTTGATTCCTACCTACAAGGCAGGCAGCCGGCTCTCCTGTGGCAGAGAAAGCTAGCCTCATGCCGCCCCATCAGGCTAGGAGTCCCCCAAGGCTCAATACTAGGTCCCCTTCTCCTCTCCATCTTTATAAATGATCTTAGCACAATCATACCGGAGGCTGCCTGCATTCAATATGCAGATAACTCCACCTTGATTTGTTCTACCACCAACCCAACAAATCTTACCACAATAACCCAAAACACCTTTAACTTGGTTGAAAAATGGCTACTAAACCAACATCTAATCCTAAATCCCAACAAAACTAAGTTACTCCTCTTCTCTCCTACACTTAGGTCCACCCCGCCACTCTTCAGCATAACAGCTAGTAATGGGAACATTATCTCCCCAGAAACTCAAACTAAACTCTTGGGTGTCACAACTGATAACAATCTCAAGTTCAACATGCACATCAAACTATAAAAAACATCAATAAAAAACGTGGCTCTCTCTATAGGATCAAATAATTCCTTACCCCACCCACAAGAATTGCAGTCACCCACTCCCATCTACTATCTACCCTTCTCTATGCCTCTCCTCTTTTCTCTTACCTGAGCAAAACTGATCTCAATAAATTATCATCTTGTTACAACCATATCACCAGATTTGCTACTGGCACACCCTACCGAACCCACCACTGCCACAACCTAAATCTCCTAGGCTGGCTTGAACTACCTCAACTTCTACTACTCAGCCAGCTCATAGATGTCCATAAAATCCTCCACCAGCTAGAAATACCCCTGCCCTAAAAACAGGATCTGCCCCTACAACAACGATCAACCACTCTGCTCCTCCACCAAACAGATAGTTCAAACAGTAAAATCCAACCACGCTGCTGCTGACTCTCTCTTTGCTAACTCTGTCGGAAAGATATAAAACTCACTACCACCTAACCTGACCCTAGAACCTTCACTAAATGTTTTCAAAAACAAGATTAAATATTACTTTAAATCACACTGGATATGTCCCTGAACCAATCCTGACTAGCGCCCTGTCCATCTCACACGCCTCTCCTCTATAAGTGTCCACTCTTCAGCCACTCCTCTCAATATCACAACGGGGAAAACCATAAGTAAATTTACTCAATGTATTCTTAATCCTGAAGGTAATATGCTGTTACTACCTGTTTGTGCATACTTGCATTGATATGTAAGCCTCAGGCATTATGTGGTGTTGTATTGTTTTGTTCTGTAACTATGTGTAAATGTAACATATAAATTCCATACACCGATTGTTCTGACAATTGTATTGTGTACATGTACCTTGGAGCTTTTCTCCCCGGACCTCCACTGAAAATGGACATTAATCGAGTCGGACCATCCCGGTGAACAAATGTAAATTAAAATAAATAAATATCACTCTGCTAACTGTCAGATCATATGGCACACATGAGACCTGTGCAATAGATTTACTAGCAGTAACTTTCCACATGGGCTTCTAGTGGTGGATGCAGGTTAAGTAATGGAACCTTGGGTCATGACACCCATGAAAACCCCACACAGCACCATTCAGCAAGGATACAATTATGTCCATGCTCAAATTAGAAAAATAATAGAATGTATATTCAGCTTGCTAAAATCAAGGTTCCAGTGTCTAGACATATCAGGAAATGCCCTGCAGTATGACCCAGCCATTTCTGCCAAAATACTCACAGTCTGTGTCATGTTGCAGATTATAATCCTTAGGGAACAGCTTCAACAAGGTCATCAAGGACCAGGACCACAGACAGGGCCAGCAGCTCCAGCAGATACAGATGAGGAGTCTGAGGAAGAACCACCAGCTGCAGATGGTGCCAGCAGACTTTGGTGTGCACAATATGCCATGGCTCTGGCTAAGAGGCAAAGGATAGCACTCACAATTACCACCTAACGGAAAAACCATAATCCTAAGCACATACAAATATTAAAACTGATACCTGCCAAAGCCCTCAACCTTTACTTGACCATGTAATGTTTTCACCCAGTGTTGTGTATCACACATTTCAGTTGACAAATGTACATAAACCAAAAGTGAGCAGGTCGTTGCTAGCATCATTTGCAAAAGTATAGCAGCAAGCAATAATTAATTATCTGATATGACGGCATTACTAGGAATAATACAATAAATACAGTGCACGGAAGTGCATAATCAATCATTTACCACTGGGCAGGAAAAATAAACATAACATATATTTCTTCTACAATACATTACATCAAAGCAATCTTATAAGTAAGCAAGTATTAGCTATCCACTCTGTGCATCAGACATGTAGGCA